>NC_060237.1:4056090-4356090 GCF_021155775.2 Neodiprion pinetum | reverse complement strand
CTTACAGTTGATTCCAGGGTTTCATTGCCATCTCGCATAGTTCCAGACTCGAAAGAATTGAGGAAAAATCGAGTGTGTTCAATCAACGTTTATTAGTGATCGTTTCGGGACGCGACAAAGACGAAAATGTGCAGAAAGCGTGACTCCTGCGGCAATTGCGGCACACATAATAATATGTAAATAAATGTATGGGCCTCCGCTAGGAGTCTGGATAGTTCCGGGGGTGGGATGACGGTTCCTGTGAAGTAACAGGGGCCGTATCGGAGGCGGGAAAGTGGGAAAGTCGGAAGCTGGTCTGGCAGCATCGCAAGAATACCGCCAAGTCCCGAGACGGTATAATAATTTCAAAAGTGCGGCGGCTGAAAGTTTTTCTTTAATATATTCTTACATGAGCCCGCAGATTAGATTAAAACGGCGAATGCATAAGCCCGAAGTGTTAGTCGCGGGGAGAGGAGATAAGGGAGAAAAAATTAGACGGAGGGTTTGCGGGGGGGGGGGGGGGGGGAGGGGAGGGGGAGGAAGGAGAAGGCGAGGGATAAAGACCGTAAATGCGGTTGTATTTATGATTTACTCCGGTGCCGAGAAGAGAGAAACCCAATTGGCTTATACCGGAGTGTGCAAAATGGAGAATTGAAAAATGCTAAGAAGGAAATAAAAGATTATTCACGCCAAGAATTTTATGTACGCCCGACCGCCTGTATGTACATAGCAGGTATATAGCACGTCGGCTATATTATGATAATATTCAAAACGCGAGCAAGAATTAAAATTCAAATGCGATTGTATCGCTCGCGGTCTGCAGCTTATCAAAGAATGAAGAAAGACCTCTCTGCCAACCACAGAAAATTAGGTAAGAATTAGTCAAATAAAAGCTCGATTCGTACCCCGATTTACGGAATATTCATATTTCATTTGAAATTGGCCATTTAACAAAAAGGCAGATGACTCTTAAAATTTAACAATTTTCTTCCTATTTATCGTACCGCAGTAAAACGCGTTTTGTATCCTAAGCTTTCAAATTTATTACACTTGAATTCGTGTCTGATGTTTCATTCAATCGATTCCAATGTTACTCCTCCTGTCGTGTTAGCTGTTTCTTCCAGATCAGCAGTAAGTACTTGCAGGGTGGATTGCAATCCAGAGGTTCGAACAAGAGATGTGGGAAATAAAATTATTAAGCAGTTATTCGAGAATATCTGCTTTGACACCAAATACGACGTGGTTTATTACGCGGTGGGAAATTAACTCGCCCTGAGGCCAGAACCGTGCGCGTGGCAACACCTTTGTGAAAATTATGCACTCGTTTACCTCTACGCCTATCGTGCAAACCGTTACCGTTTCGGGCCAGCGCTGGTAAAATTACATTTCCAATTCATGAAACGTCAGTTAGTTGTATATCTTATACATGTATAGACATATACATATATATATATATATACGTGTATACATGCGTATGTGTATAACCCATGTATATAAATATGACTATACATATGTACCATGTGCATGAAGTAAGGCAGTCAGGCGAGGCCAAATATCCCGCCGGGAAAAACAAAATTGAATGCGTACAACTCGTTTCACTTTATTTTTATGATTGAGAGTTAATTGTCATTTTTCTGTTCTTCACAGTTTTTTTTTTTTTTTTTTTTTCAAAGTCTTTTTCTTTTATTCTGATACGTACAACATAATTCTAACACTTTATCTAATTAGTCACCACGGACATAATAAGATATACAAAAGAGAAAAAAAAAATTGGATCGAATGAATTGTTTTTGTAGCATGCGATCAGATGTTTTTTTTTTTAATTTTTTTCAATACCATTTCCAAAATCTTTGAAAATTTGTGGTATGCAAAATAGGATCAATCTTCTGGCACATTCTTCAGACGAGTGGTTCCAATAAATCGAACTGAAAATGAGTGATCTGAGAAGAGTCCGAATGGCATTCGCGGCCGGTGGATGGGGGGAATTTTGAAAACGCTATTCCGGCGGCTCTCGTCGTGCTTATTTGGCGGAAAAGGTCGCTGGGGAGAATTCAAAACACAAAAAGTGCCCGATAAGGTTACCTAATCGTTGATTGGAATCGGGTTTACTCTGAACGAAGCGGGCGAGATATCCCGAAAGGGATCGAAGGACGTAAGGAGGCCGTAAGGGATGGGAAATGATTCCAAGGACCTCGTCGCAGCGACCCTAAGGAAATCGAGAATCAAGATTCGAGGACCGACTAATCAAAGACACTCGAGTGCTCCGGTGGATGATGGAAGGGGGGCTGGCGTAGGTCCATCCAAAAATTCTCAACCCCATTTTCGGGGGCTCAAACTTCCCTCCGGAATCCCTCCTCTGTTCTCATTCGGCTGAATCTTCCCCGCAATCTCATCGGTCGTTTATTTATACACCCGGTTGATATGAGCGATTCCCTTAATCCGGACCGATTTCACTCGGTGAAAATTTCTCCCACCAAATCGAAAAGGAAATAATAACGTCGGGGGTGTTGCGAGTGATAACGACAGGGTGCGCGGGACTTGAATTTGACGGATCCTGAGTTTCATCTCCGGCTCCGAGGGTTTTGCCGTGGGGTAGCAGATGACGGATATGGTCTCAACCACGGGCGACGCGAGTATATCGGACGATCAAGCTGCCGAGGGGTGGAGGAGGTCCTTTGATTTTTCTAATCTTGAATTAACGTCGCAGCTCTCTGAGGATGAGGAGGAAAGCGAACGCGGTGTTTTATTTTCGTTGCGGCGAACCGGAGTCAAACTTTTACTCCAATCTTCGTACCGAGGCTCGCAATGATGCAATTATACGTGTATGAAAAACGGTTAAGAAGAGATAAAAATTTGGTCATAATGGCTCTTTTGAAATTAGCTTAATCTTAAAAAACTTTCGGTAATAACTATGCGGGTGCAGGAAAGATTTACGAATAAATTTGCGAGAATCAGGTTATACATGAACTTTATATTCGAACGAAAGAATAAATCAGCTTGACATAACGGCGTAATGGTCACGCAATTGGAAAATCATAGGGATTTAAAAAGAATGAACAACAGCGTTGTATTTTTAAAGTTATCAACAACTGAAGGTTATCAATATTTTTTTCACGTGTCTGGGAGAGATTCTTTCGATACAGTTTTTACCAAATTAATGTCCGCGAAATTGACGGAACCACACCTGACTTCTAGAGATTGGATATATATTCGTAGGTGAGGGGTAGGCGGCGAGGCGACGCCCTCCTTGTCAGCGCAATCAGTTCCAAATTGACCCTTATCCCGCAAGATTAACCGGCGCTTGTTCGGAGAGTCCCCGTGGATGACCAAAGCTTTGGGTAGTCGTCGGGCGTCGGGACGCCGGGATGAAGCGACGTCGCAGCAGCGCCGGCTATGCAGACTACAAGGGTCGACCGACCGTTGTAATCCGAAGCACAAACAAATCCGAAGGCAGTCAAGTTACATCGAGTAACCGAACGTAACGCGGTTCCCGGTCCCACGATGCGATGGTCCGCATGCTATAATCACCACCCGGTAATTATAACTTGGCCTAATTGCTAGAGAAAACTGAGGGAGGTCACGTCAAATCCTCTACAAACACGCGCCCGCGCCCTTCCCGAAACAACCGCCCTGGGACCCGATCCACGTCCCTCCTACGTCCTTGTCCCGTTACCCGGAAGTGTCTTAAAGTTCGCGGATAAACCACGCGTCGTTGCGAGCTCAAGAAAGACCCGAATAGTATCAGGATGAGAAATATACGTAATGCGGAATGAGCGGTGTACGTAGTTGACGGCTTGCAGCGTAACGGTAACATCTCAAATTTACCATGATTCGTACGGGGAACCTTCAACGTCACAAGGTCGAAGTAAAAATGGTCTTAAAGACGATTCTCATACGGTGGGTTAAAAGAGAGTTCGGTTTTTTTCACGCTTATATCGCAAGTATCGAATTACGTGAACACATTCATTACGCAGCCAAGTGTCTGTAAGACGGTGGGTATGGTTATTTTCAGAAAATAAATCCTGTTTCTGAGTTAATCATTTTTATTTTTTTTTTTTTTTGGATCAGGTCTTTTACTTCTCAAATGCTTGTCTTGACGTACCGAAACAATTCTACCTGAAACCGTTGATAATTACTTAACTGATAGTATTAATTGCTTTCAACAAGGAGCGCTGCATTGGTCCCCATAATTCTGGTATTTAAGAGGAAGACCTGGACTAAACTCGGAATAACGGGAAACAAGGTGCGAGAATAGCCGTGGTCTGTGAAAGCTTCGCCCGTATCCTTATTCATCGACCTACGAACGGTAATTTCACTGCAACAACTTGAGATTGGGCAATGAAAGCACGAGCCATTGTGCACTTGCGCGTAAGAGGTGATCGAGGTATAACCAGGGATCATCACTTAGGTGATAAATGATCGATGCTCAAACAGCCGCAATGAACCGACGTAACTATCGGGTAGCGGCTGATTAGGGTCAGCTCGGAAAGCTCGCGTGCGAGATTTGGAACACCTTTGGCAAACCCGTTTCGCCTACACGCGACTGTTAAAAATCAGTGAAGTTTCGCTGAGGGTGCTAACGACGATGATTACGGACGCTCGTAGTGCTGAATACACCGTTGCCGAGTACCGTCGTGAAGTCGGGGTGAACGAACGCGGGCTTGACCGCTATTGGCGAATTGAAACACGAGGAGAGGCAATGAGCGGATGTTTTACGAGCCTCAGATTCGCGCGAATCACGAGGCAATGCATACATAGACCGGATTTCGCGAGTGTATCCGCGTGCATGGGATTTATTCGTAACGTGCCGCCGGACTGTCCGTGCGGGCGAGGACTCAAGGACCACGGAAAGCTTCGGGTAGCAAAGCTCGCGGGAAAAGCTCGCTCTCCCTAATTTATGGGTCGGAATGGAAAAACAGAAGCCAGTCGACCATAAAAAGCATGTAAACGACTATACGCGGGTAGCCAACATCGCGAGAGACAATGAACTGCCGTTTTAATGCGGAATCAACGCAATATTTTTCAATAAGGGTCCCTGGAACGCATTACCGGTCTTCGGGTAATGTATCGCCCCGGTAACGACTCTCCCTCTCTTATTCTCATACTCAAGACCTCGCCGAAACGGCCTGCAACGAGTAAGAAACTAGTCGTACCTACGCCATAGATTTTCATGCTTCAGAGTCTGGAGAAGCCTTGGGGCTCCGGATAAACGACTGATTCCTGACTCGTTCTCGAGGGCTTGATTGGGAACGATTTTCCCTCAAAAGCTCGGCTAATTACAATCCCGCGCTGATCACCACCCAATTATTCTTCACTCGAAATAAGAATCTCTTTCGTTTTTAGTCTAGACGCAATCCACCATTTCCAAACCAGGTTTTTGCAATTGTAGAAATATCGGAGTTATCTGTGTTAAACGTGTGACTTCCGAAATGAAAAAAAAAGTTCTCAAATCGCAATCCGCAAAAATATGTAAATATCAGTCCAAGTTCCGTCAAGTTAGATTCAATCGAACCAATATCTTTTCAAACAATCGATCACCAAGAACTTTGAATAAAAACTCGTCATCTGGTTCATAATTGACGAAATTATGTCTTATCGAAAGAATATTTCAAAAAAGTAATTGAAAATTGTTCAATTTCACCCGTTATAACTTCGATCTTGACATATTTGCGATTTGTTATTATTTCAACCGCATTATCCGCCCGATAAATCGCTTAGCAGAACAAAGATCACGGGTGGAAAACGAAGGAATGTCAAGGGGTGGTGTTGGACCCCTACTTGAAACTGGTATCCGCAGCAGCAGGAGTCGAGGAGCTGGTCCCGGTACCGCAGTGCATTCGAAATAACCAAGAGCATCGCAAGATTACAAGTCTGCAGTATAAACCCTCCTTACACGGGGGTCGTGAGGACCTCGTCTAGGCAGCGAGTGAGGTTGTTGCAGAAAAGGGTCGGGGGTAAAGGGGCCGTAAATTAAGAGCTTCCAAGGGCTGTTCGAGCCCCGAGCGTCCTACGTCCTCGCGCTCTTCCGTTTTTCCTGTCTCTCTTTGCGGGTGCCCGACGCGCAGGAACACCTACCACTGAAGCTGGTTCCCCGCGAGAGTCGCCCGGGGATGCGATCACTTTTTAATACCGTGTTGCTGCCGCGCCGTGTGGTAATTTCATAAAATATTTTAAGACCCCAATAAGGATGGACGGAGTAACTGCGGCATCGTCTGCGCCGGTAATTCTGCCTCGTGTAATTAAATGGCGAACGAAAGGACTGCACTTTTCTCGCCCCCGTGGTTTAGAATTATTCACCCTTAATCAACGCACGTTTGTTAATTATCTCAAAACCGGCTTGACTCCTGCAGCACGTGTAATAAGAAGATGCAGGTATTTTCGGGGAAGGGTTAGGCCGGGATTCCTCGGGGGGCTTAAACGGAGGGTGCAGGAGGGCGCGGGGGCCGAAACGGCGAACAAGACTCCCCGAAACTAAGACCAAGGGAAGGTGGCGATAATTGTCGGGATGCCGACGTCTTATACACCCACCCTTGCCTCTTACAACCAGCAGACAAGGTTCGCGGACGGGATCGTAGATTACAAACGCTTTCGTCCCTCGCTGCTTCTGCTGCTGCAGCGACACGTGCTCGCTGGTTGAGCTCAAGGCGGGAAAAATATTCGCTGCATTTTTCATCCGATATGATTCACTTTTTTTCCCCCTACCTTTTTTTTTCTCTCCTTCGCTGTAATAAGAAGTGGACGATCGGTGTCTGCCGCCTGTCGCCACGTGCAGCCTGGTATTTCAGGGTGAGATGAGACAAAACGCGCGAGCAAAAGAAAGTGAGCATTTATGGCGACAAACAGCGCGGGAGCTGGCGGTAAACGAATAGGGGAGGGAATACCGGCCGGAAATTCCTACCCCTTGCAGAGTTTGCGACTATTTTCATCTCGCCGCCTGTGGAGGGGGTTGGAAGGTGAGGGTGAATGCAAAAGAGTCGGCGGAAAGGTGCAGGATTGGAAATTCAGGAGGCTGCATTTACACTTCAATAAACGTTATTACTACGTGTCGATGCAAATCAACAACAAACTTACTTCTCGCCACGGCATTTACGTAGGGAGTCTCGATTCCCGCGACTCTATCCAGACGCTCGACGCACGACGTCCCGCGTCCTTCTCCACAGCCTCATTGAATATAAAACGCATTACCAACCGCGGGTTGTAAATCATTGGGAATAGAGCTGAAGGGTACGGGATAAAGCCGGGGAAACGCCGTCGCGAGTATACGAGTCAAGTAATTTCGGAGCCGCGACGTTCGACGCCGCAACCAGAAACCGGAAATCAAACTTGTCAGTCAAAATCCGACCACCTTCTCCGACTCGAGTCCGCCGCTTTGCAGACGTCGCGTCGTACGGAAGATGAAGTTACTCTCGCGTAGATTGAAATAACTTTCAGGTGCAATCCTCCGTTGGGACCCGACTTAATTTCCCCGATTCGCGCCCGATTAAAACCTAAGAATAACAACGAAAGAAAGGAGCTATTCCCGTGCGTCTGGCAACGGTATTAAAATGGGAATATGGATAAAAGGGAAAACGAAAAACAGGGAATTACGATTGAAAGTCGAGCAGATCTGCACCGGCGGGCAACGAGCCAGTTACATCGGTATAACCAGAAATCCAATGAAAGCCTTCGGGTAATCGTTTCCCAGTTTCATCCCTCGGGTTTAGCCAGACGATGCGTCAGCGGTTAACGCAAGAAATGGTAAAAGAGTCGAAGGTCGACACGGTTCGTCGTGCCAGGCAAAACCCGCCGCCGATTGACCATGAATTAGCAGTTATTACGTCTTATTATTTGGATAAAAGTACCGAGAGCGCGAATGTATAGGAAAGGGGGTGAAACCCGCCCTTTCTCGAACGCCGCGGGCTGTGCCGGCTGACGTAGGGCGTGAAATTTGTCGCCATTGTGCCGTGGCAGAAACGGCGAGTAACACAGGAGACTCGCTAACTAGCCCTTGTTACGTCGCAGCGACGAACTTCTCGTCAGAGAATGCGAAGTCGCTGCATCGAGGGAGGAAACGCCGCAACTTGTCCCACATTCGAAATCCTAAATACCGACGACTGACTCTCCGGATTTTCCTAATTTCCTAGCTCGGCCAATTCTGCTCGTCCCGCAGTCGATGCCGTAAGCTGGATGTGTCACCGGATTAATTTTGGAGTCTCGATTAAACCACACACGAAAGAAACAAAAAATATACAGCAATAGATATACTTATCCGTTGCGCCAGTGGTATTTTGGAGTAGAATCTTTTAGCAATTTTTGTAAATTCGGGAACAACTTTGGCAAAATCTCCTTACGGAATTCTTATCACAGTTTATGTAAAATCTACAATTTATTTTCTTCTCTTCGACTCAGGCTGGCATTTATAGCCATGGGTCTTATTTTCAAGACTGTTCCGAACGTGATTTTATTGATCGAGATCTATTATCTTGCTACCCTTGAGAATAAGACCTGTGACTTTGCAGAGGAATATCCACCATACAAGTAGTCGCGACTTTGTTCCTGGTAACGATTTCCACATAACCGCGAATTGTTCGAGATACCGAGAACTTGTTGAGCAGAAGCGTTTGAACGCCCGCACGTCCGACGATCAGAAATCTTACAAAAAGAAAGGGATTCTTGATTCGTATTAATGTATCCAGAATAATGATTGTCTCGTCTTTGCGGGCTAAGACTGAAACTACCGTGCGTGAAAAAAGATTTGGCCTTCTGAATTATTGACGCGAATCTGGACCGATGCGATGTGCAAAGCGTATAACAGACGCATTGTTCGACGTCTGTGGGAAACCTCTCACCCCTGGCAGTGTTCGAATTTTTCAATTTTTTTGCTTTTTCCGCTTCGCATAAAAATGCTGTGCTGCATGGATGGTGTAGCAGTTAAACGCGTCGGTAAAGTCCCCTCGCTTTATAAATAAATCTCCCGAAATTGCAATCCCTGGTGATAAAATGCATAAAACATTCGGTAAATATCGGGAATGTCTTTTATTCCTTTGAGGGGTTGAAACGGTATTAAATTTCATTTTAAATGGTCGACCCTGTCAGTCCCGATGTCTTCCCAGATGTCACTCGTCCGACACAGTGCACACATATCTCTTCGACGTCTTTATTCCCACCCACCCCTGCTTCATCCCTCTCCGCCTCGTTCGACAGATATCGTGTATATACGTACGCGTATCTGACGCATTCGCAGAAGACAATCGAATCGTATATCATCCGTACCAAACAAGGAACGCCATATATACACGTAGGTTATGTATTATAATGTTTGAAAGAATTCATATTGGTACTTTATGAAGAATCGACTCTGCAACACCTGGCTAACAATAAGTATTCGAGTTAAACATATGGAAATATTTATATTTCCTATAATTTGGCAGATTGTCACAGTGGGTTGTATGAAATGCATATCAGTTTCGGAAAACTCGTGAAGATAACAATACAGGATTGTACCCAAGATTTATAACATAATCTAAACATAAGATAATGAAAAATTTGTCAGGATCGTTTATTTCTGACAAAAACTTTTGTACCGACGCATAATTGGGTAGCGATAATGAACACAATCCCTTCTCAAATTACTTTTAATTACTTATTCGTCATTCTGCTTTAGACTTTGAATGGAATTGCATCGTCAAACTTCCTGTCAAACGTCGAGAATACACAGCGTATTCGGACAGCGCGCAATCGATTCCTCTTGCAAAAATACCTCGATACGGTGCATCACAGAAATGATATCAACGTTTTTACAAACCGTTGGAATTTTCACCGAAAATTCAAAGAGCTTTACTTTCTTGTGCGAAAACTTATTCGTCGTCGAATCGATTTGTATGATCCTGATCCGATTGGATCCTCAGAAATCCAAAAAAAATGTCTGGAACGTCGTAGGATTAACAGCTGAGGAGAAACAAAGAAAACAAGGAATTTTATACTTTTTGGCCGCCACTTTCGATTCGTTGTTAAATCAACTTGAGAATATGCGCTATAGATTTCTTTTCACAAAATCCTCAGAATCCGCGTAAAATGGTCTGAAAAATTTCAAAGGTCATCGATACACTGCCACTAGCAGAATACTACGCTGCTTAAAAAACTTGAAATTGACGCAGGTTCTGTAACACGGAGATCGGTCTCCTCACCTTTTACTTCCTGAAATCGAACAACTCGCGCCTGCACCAGCCACAGGGGAAAACGAGAGATAAAATGGGATGGTGATAGGCCGCGCTCTTGATCGGTCCCTTTCACATCCTATTCCTAGGACTCTCATATCTCTCGAGATATCGAAGCTTCCCTCGCCCCAATCACATCCATCACCTTCTTATTCAGCTTTTTCCTTTTTTCATTCTTTTCAACCTTCTAATTTCATTTTTTGTCAACGCAAGGTCCTGCACCCGAACTCCCCATGAAATCGAAACGATCGATTCCCTATCCTTTCACGCTACTGGAAGAAATTTCGAACCCCGGTGTTCACAGAATTTTGCACTTCTGTCCGACCCTCGGAATCCTTTTAATCCCTGAGCGGTTACTTTTTTTCATTTCGATGTGCAAAAATTCCTCGCCCATTTTTTAGGTAGACCCTTTTGCGACGTCTGCAGTTTCGTCCCTGCACCGAATCCTCATGTAAGATAATGTTATATTTCACCCAGTATTCGAGTGCCTGGATATTAATTTTATTTTTTCTGCCCGAGACACTAAACGTATCATGCGCTGTACTCGCGGTACGCTCGATCTAGGTTTTTTACGATAAGTGACACCATCTGGCATTTCTCAATGCGGAAAACTTTTCCGATGTTAACCGATAACTGCTACTAGCACGTGAGATATTCGGTGCAGATCTCGCTGCACGCAACGTAATTCAACGAATTGCACGAAACACGTTTCAATATCTTGATTTTATTTGCAACGTGGAAAATAAAGTAAATAGTAAGACATCGTTAAATACCTGGATGAATAAATAAACTTCCAAATAAACTGGGGTTTCGCAAGAAAATTATACGCGATATTTATTCACAACTTCTTTCGGCAAGACAAACAGCGAGCCCGTGTAACTCATTGCGAAAAGATTATTTTTTGAATATTGGGCATATTTATCGCTGTTCTCATATGTGAGTTGGTGGATATTTAATGCGGGTAGAATATTGCAGGCGAAATGTCTGCCGTAAAACGCGATGGCTACGAGTACATATATACGGAGGAGAATAAAATTCGGACATGGTCCTGAAACGTGTGTACGTATACTCACCTACAGATAAGAGCCCAGACCTTAGAGTCAGCCGAGCCGGGCACAAAACTGAAAAGCGAGACGCGTGGGGATCGAGTCGCTGCACCTTGTGCCTTATGTAGCTTTATACCGGTGACAGGACAATTTGTGCGCATAAATCACTCCGCTACTTCTTTATAACGTTTAATATGAAATTCGCAGTCTCGTATATATCGTCCAGTACCAACCCGCTGCCTTGAGGGAAGAGACGCAGCGTACGCGATCGACCAGCGAAAGATGCCGCCATATTCCCCGAGCTAATATTACCGACCCCTGCACAAGCTCAAGCTTTCTCCGATTTACCATTTTGTCTAGCAGGAAAAAAATCGCCGATTTTCATTTAACGGCAACTAAATTACGCTGGTACAAATCAAAGATCGTCATTTGTAAAAGCGTTTGTGGTGATTTAAAAATTTCAGTTTTCTCAAAGAATAATTGCAACGCGTATCCGAATCTGTGAGTTAATTTTACTCGTCTATATCAGTGGAGGTTACTTCTACTCTCCGAATATTATATTCCCTGCTTTAGACGCGCGTTACGAATGCAGGTATTCGAAAAACTGCAGGAACGAAAGGAAAATATTGGTCATACATAGATTTATGTGAAACTGGAGACGTAATATTTGTGTCAGAGTAGCGTGTGTTTGACTAGACAACGGCTGCCTGCGGACGCGAGAATGATTCATTCGAGACACGTTCACACTTATCCTCTTTAGAGAATAAGTGATAATTCAACAAAGTCGAGCTACAATCGAATATGACGAGTTGCCGTATCACGTGTGCCCCAAATTTTATATCGCATCGCTTGAGGGGCAGTCGCGGTACAGTTTCGACAATGCAGCAATGGACTGAACGAGTTGCAAGATCGACGTGTGCGTGGATCACACGATCGAACACAATCGTGGTTCAAGCTCTGACTCCCTTAAATTCAACTCAGAGTTGATTTTTGAAGCCATCTCACTTTGAGACGCCTGTTACGGGAGTAAATATATGCAGCCTACGATCTTAGACTTGGAGAGGGTGAGAGAAGAAGGGTCGAGGGACCGCGGGGTTGCCGAACGGTCAAGGCTCAAGAGTCGGAAAGTGACCCGGAGGGTGCGCGGTGCATTCCCTGGGTCCTCAGAGGGCAGTCGAGAAGTTGGCGTGTCTGCGGGGGACGGGAAGAAGATTCATAGATAAATCGGTTGCATCTCGAGGCGCGTTCGGTTCTTCCTAACGTAATTGAAGAGGGGCGCCTGAGTAGCGATAAAGCGGAAAGCGTAGGAACATAAGCTGGGAAATGAAAGAAGAAGATGCGTTCTCCACTGCATTAAAAACGGATTGTAAATGAAGTGGTTTCTCGAGGCAACCCGAGCTGGCTGCCGGCGAAACAAGCCGGTATCGCCGCGCGTTCTCCGATAAATTTTCTGAAAGTTTAATTTCATTTTATAGGCATGATACTTTAGCGGAATCGCCTACACTTTACACTAACGGCCCAAGAGCACACCTACACCCGGAGGTAGAACGGCCCAACCACCCACCCACCCTCGACTCGCGGAGTGCTTTACCCGGCTGAGGAATTATAGGTTATTTCCTCTTAAATCATGACACGAGTGCAACTACATCGTGTAATTATTTCGCCGTTTTATGTGCCTACCAACTCGGAGCGCATGGCAGTAGGCATAGCCGGGATTTATAATACATGAGATCCGGGCTGGAAGCCGAGCGGCTTGATTCTGGTTAACGATCTCGCATCGGACCTCGCATTATAGTATACCCAGCGTTTACGAGTCTCAATTTTGGCCCTTTATGGGATTAGCCGATTTAACCGTACGGTACGTACGAGGCTTTCCTACTTCCTGACGGCTACCGAATCTCATCCCGTCTCCGAGCGCCTCTCTGCTTCTTCTTCTTCTTCTTCTTCTTCTTCTTCTTCTTCTTCTTCTTCTTCGCTCTCCCGATTTTCTTTTCGTCTTATAGTTTTCGTTGGCGATGCAGAAAAAACAACGATAATAATAATAAGAAGGTAAAAAAGAAAAAAATTACCAGCTGCACTGCAGCTCGCAGTTAATTAAATTGTTGATCAGAAACTTTCCTATAATATAGCTGCGCTTCATATCGGTGAAGCGAACCGAACCTCGCCGCAGCGCCGAACTGCAGATTGGATTGCTTTTCGTGCCCGAACTAAGTGTTCAGTTTTCCCTTAATCCGGATCGGAGTAGCTGTGCATGTTACACTAGTCGGTGGGATTCGCGTTTTTCATGTACGCGGATCTTTGCGCTACGAAATCGCACGACGCGTACGATCATCGCGACTGCAGGCAGCTAATCAAGTACAATAATTAAGCCCGGGTTTAATATCGGCTCTTCTTGGCTCGACGAGATCCCGCGCGATAAGCCTTGCCACGGGAGACGATCCGCACCTTGGCGATAACTTTCCTGAACCTGCATCCGAGCCTTAAGGATACGGCCGGCTTGATTGCCGGCATAATCCCTTGTCCCTGGAATTCTTAACGAGCTATGAAACGACGCGGGGCAACTCATCGGCATGGCGGCGACGTTAATCCGTCATAACCAAAATCGCGCTTGAAATATTTCATTACCCAAACCAAAGTGCAGGCCTGTTCGGTAGGACTGAAACAGCCGGCAGTTTCGCCGGTATACTTCAAGGAAATTATTTACCCATCAAAATGATTAATCAACTCGGTAAACAGGGTTTGCTTTCGTGGTGTAATAACGGAACGATCATCTCCCTCGTCCTTCTCTCTATCTCTCTCTCGGCAGACGTATGCTGAAACTTGAGATGCCTACCTTCCACGCTTTTTCACGTCGAAAAGTTTCTCCTTCGTCTTTTATTTCCAGTCTAGGACCCTGCAGCAGGTACGGCTTGTAGGAAGTTTCGGCGAAAATCGAGATACGGAAAATAGCGACGGCGGTTCAAGCGAAGCTAAAGTTTTTCACTCGGACAGACGTGGGACATCGGTATATTATATATATACCTATATATAACTATATACGTATCCATCTACCGTAGCAACTTTCGCCTCTGAAGCTTTCGGCCGCCGATTCAATGTAGCAGAGTACATCACGATGATCACAAAATCTCCGGTTTCATTTTGATAATAAATATCAAACCCCGTCCCGCTTCAACCAGAAACCTACCGCATTCATCCCGCGCCGTCTCGGCCGAGCAAACGTTGGACTAATATCATAATTGCTTTCAACATTATATTGGCACAGAACCTCTCAAGACTTTCGAGTCGGAGCAGGGAATGCTGGTTCAGTCAAACAAACATCTTCCGTCGACGATCCAAAGCTAGATACGCCAGACGGCAACTCGGGAAACCGCGCACTAACGCCATTGTAACTCGATAAACCGTCGAGGCATCGACCTCGATGAAAATTTGCTTTTCGATCGAGGTGAGAGCGCGCCTCCGGGATTGTTCGAACATCTTTTCAATCGTCGTAATGACAGCCGAGAGTAATTGTCCGCGAAACTGAGCACCTTGGACGACAAACTCGAGCCATCTCTGAACTAAACTGCGTACTGGAGCTTTCAGAAAGTTTTCCTTAAGGGAGTGCTACGCTCCATTTCAACGTGGACTTATTCTTGGATACCTCTAATTATACGCGTCTACGGATCACGAACGCGAAAGAAGGAATAACAGCCGGATTCGACATGCAATTCTAAACCAAAAACACACTCGTACATTATTGGTTAAAACCGAAGTGTATTTGGTGTGTTCTTCTTTAGCATCACGAGTAAAATACAGCTGTTACACCTTTTTTAACGATAGCCTCTGATAACAATAAAAATGTAAGACGACTGAGGCAATCGGTAGGGGCTGACTAATAGCAGCCCCTTGAGGATTGGTAGCGACTACGGAGCGTATTCTTAGAAAGGACTTAGAGGCTCGCGATTGAAGCGGAATATGAAGCGAAGAATTTCACAGCGGGTTAACGAAGCTTTTTTAACCACTGAGAAGAAGAAATAGTCGTCGTAATTGTGCAATTCTCGTACGGCTGATAGTCCACGACTTAATTTCCCACCGATTATACTTGCATGTTGTTAAATTTGCAATATAGTTTCCTTGGGAGAGACGGAGGAATAAAAAAAAAATCGAAATGTTTAATTTACATTCGGAATAAAGATTGCAGATAACGACATGTAGATGCGAAGGACCGCAGCCTTCGGATGACTGGAAAAGGTGCAGAGAGGAAGGAAGAAAAAACACGTGAAAAAAGAAAAGGAAAAGGGAAAAAAAGGTGAAACATCCGGAGCTTCGAGTTCGAGACAATTCCGCACGAACGAAATGCAAATCGGAAAATAAAGGTAACGTCGCGGAAAATTAAGTACAATTTGAATAACGTGAATAGTAATAGAATTATCGGAACGATCGATTAAAGCAATAATACTACCCAGCTTTGCTTCTAGCGAGTCGACGATCTCCAGATTATTATACACGGCGTATCAGAGTGATAAAAATTGCGATAGCTTGAGATATTTGAGATTGGAAAAGCTCTTGCAGGCTTGAAATATACTTTTCCCGCAAAACTCTGCGAAGTGACAACCAAGAGCGCAGGAATGTAATTTCGGCTCAGAAGTGCGTTCGAAATTTTTTATTCGGTTTTATTTCAAATCCGACTCGGTTATCGCGGCGATACGAATGTGGGGCAAAAATCGACGATTCGACGATCAAATTGGAGCGAAAGGGAATTTCCATTTCTGAGTAACCTGGTGGAGCGCACAGCGAAGTGCTAGGGCAATACCAAAGATTCTAAGATCGTAATGTGGGAGCCCTTGACGAAATGCTACGCAGGTTTGATTGTTTAACGCAGCCAGCGTGAACGAGAGAGGAGCCTAAGCTTTTAGCCAAGACGGTTCGTCGGTGCAGGAAACTGACTGGCTCTCTCGCAGGAAATTGCGTTCCATTGTAGCGGGACGGTGTTTGCTTTCGAGCACTCTGGATTTCTCCCACCATCTCTATACCCACCTTGCCTTCTGTATCAGATGCTCTTCGAATGAACTCTGAATGACAATTACACTCTCCCAAATCAGTTCCGCGATATTCGTACTCGCACAATATATACACACCTGCGAAAATTCACTTTTTATTTTCTCCACGAATCTCACGTATATTTACTATCTCGCAGAATATGCACGTTGGTGAGGATTTGACTGTGAAAAAACACTGATATCGAGCATTACTTCGAAAGTTTGAATTTGTAGAATACTCTCAATTTTGCTGTTAGATGGTTCGCGACAACGTACAAATTTCGGACGACAACTTTTATGCGAAAAGTTATTCAGTGCAGTGTTTTTTTATTACCTTTAAGGATGCGCGAATGAAAATATCCTTTTTCTAACAAATAGGTGTAGGTATAGGTGATACGGATGAAAACCCATGTGTTATTTGAATGGGAAAACGATAAGTCACTACCGAGCCTTATTTCCTTGAATTATGTTTTTCCGAGCTTCAGGCCGGAAATTGGAGAATTCAGAATCGGCCGATCGGAGAAGCAAGTTACCCTGTATTTCAAAATCGCTATTATTATGCGGTGTTTGCCGAAATGTTTATTAAACCCCGTATCGTTTCATTCCCGCGTCTTTCTTTCGTCATTCGCAAAAAAGAAGACAGCCATGTATTGCAGATGATAGAAAAATACGAATAGTGCGGAAAACGCGATGCATCTTTGGGGAAGAACGATAAATAAAAAGTGCAACGCCCGCGGCGATTTATTGCATATGAGTTCTCGGATTTGTCAATCGATCGGCGGGCCGGTGTGCGCGGCCTCCTCTAAGCCACTTATTTCTTCGAATAAACGCCATAAATCAGAGGTTGCCAAGGGTTTCTTCGATAACTCGTACGGCTGGTAATACGCGGGCCGCACCGTAACCGCGACGGCAGCTCTTGAGTCAGGAGGAAAAACGCGTCGGCTCTTCGGCGAATGAGGAATCCCAAAGAAGAAGAACCTAAATCACCATACATGACAAACACCCTGGCACAAAGATTCGCAAGCGTTTGAATAATCGGGTTAAAATTAGGCACAGATTTGAAGGTTTTTAACCAACAGGCGTCGAAAAGTTTTCACAATCATGAAAAATACTGCGAAAAACTATGGATGAATTTTTTGGTCAGGTAATTTTCAAAGAAGAAATTTAATGTCTCGTGATTACGCTCGTTGCATCTAAAACTTCTTATCCATACACTCTCTGTATCTCGCAGTAAGAAGGTGGGTAGTATGGTGAAAATCGAACCTTCGCTTCGACCAGCCAGAAAATCGAGTGTCACAAAAGAGCTGATCCGTATCAGTCGATTTATGACACGTAATTAAAAAGTCAGATTCCGGCAATCAGCCGCTCGTTCTTCAACGTGCTTTCGAAAAGAATTCTCGATAACTCGAACGGTTACCCAGGCGCAGACAGTGTCGTATCCGGTATGAGATTTAAATTAGATTCATGTTAGACGTACCCCGCAATTTTCAGGCCTTGATACTAATGAACCACCAAATGTCTCGAATATGATGTTACGCTTTCCTACGAGAGGTAATTGGTAATCATTGTCAGATGCTGGTTAGACTCGTTCCGAATCCTCTCTCGTACGAAACAAATAAATTGGGTTGTTAATAACATCCCGCCAGACGGAATAATCTTTCTTCTCGTTGCAAGCTTTTGTGACAGTTGTAGCACTAATTTTCATCCTCCACCCCCACCGTTTGCAACACTCTCATCCGAACTTTGTACACTTTTATTTCATTCGATGGGTTTTTCGGCCAGAGAATTATTGTCTCCGTTCCATCGGGCTACAAGTTATAGTCAACGCAAATCTCTCGTCGTTCGGTGTTTTTCATTTTGTTTTATTTTCTTTGGCACTGCACCGCCATCTCCTTTTGTCGCAGAGAAACAATCGGTAGAGAGTAATAAAAAATTATCATCAAGTTTTTTTTTCCTCATTTCAAGTCGAAAAGTGATGATACCGCGCCAGCGTTAAATAATTGGAACGAAATTCGGGACGGTTGATTGTGAATTTGACAGACTTTAGACGGCTTGTATAATTTCAGACTTTTTCGAATTTTTTTGGGCAACTAATTTCGTTTTCCCGCCGTGTAGTCAGTTCGTAAAGCTTCTTGCGGAGAACTTTAAACCCCTCGTCAATTACACAAAATTAATTATGGGTATTGTAAGATGTCCGTGACGATATCAAATTAAGCGGGAATAGAAGTTTAGCGTTAAGAAATCTCCGGGTAAGAAGATCCGGAAATCGTAAACATCGGTGAAGTTGTCGCCGCAGAGAATATTAAACAACAAATCGAAGGTCGGGATTGAAATTTAAATTGAAATTAAGAAGGGGGAAAAAAAAACGTACGAATTCTTGACGAGGAAAAACTAGAAGCGAGCTTTGACGAAGTCGGTAGTGAGATTGTGTTTAATTCGAACGACTGGGAACTGACTTGACATTCCCGGTGCCGATACTGCGTCAGGTTCGTACCTACTGGGTAGTCAAAAGTTTGCTGATTGGACTGATTGGACTATACCTATATCTGTCCAGCCTCGGGAGCAGTTGGGTTCTGGACCGATTGAAGTTCCCCGTACGAAAGGGGGAGCGAATCGAGCGGGGTAACCTTCCTCTCATTATACCTCCGAGCGTTCGAACACAAAAGCCGAACTTGCTTGAAAATCCAGACTCAGCGAATCGTCGAAACTTTTTTTTAATTTCATTTACTCTAATTTCCAAGGTAAATTTTCCAATAGTGACGCTGTCGAGACGAACGCGACCCGCCGTGCAGTCGACCCCCCTCGAACCATTGATTCATTGTGAAACTCGACGTTGCTTCCCGCGTTCGCTTCCATCGAGAATTTAAAGCAACTGGTAAAAGTTACGAAACCAGTTAGATACCTGATTCAAGGGGCTAAGGGGCCAAGACCGCCCTCGAGCACGCTTCGCGTACTTTCAATGGAATCAGAGGCTGCGATACACCGTCGAACAAACTTTGAATAATGTCTGAAACGGCATCGTTGGCCGATCCGACGCCGGCCAATAAAGTTGAATAATCTCCGGTGCCCGGATAAATCGGAGAATCGAAAGAACATCTGGCGAACACATTTTCAAACCTACGTACAACGTCAAACCGCTAATTCTCCAGAAACATATCTGTTTTTATCGCGTTGCGGTGGAGAGATTTTTCACACGTATAAAAAAATTTCAAGGATTTCAACGGTCGAGGAAAATAAATCAATCGTTGAAACGGATAATTTGATGAAGCGCTTTTTATTTCATCACCTGACGGATAACTACGACAAGCCAGTAGTATCTTCAATCATAAATTGGTGTGCTCAAGCCGAAGTTATTATTTTTTCCACCTGGGAAAGCAGAAAAAATAGCAAAACTAAACGGTACGGGAAAAACAGGGGCAGACAGAGAGCGGTGGAGAACCGCGTATATTTGAAATAAAAGTGTGCAAACAGGAGGGTAATCCTCGTTAAAAATGTTATTGCTCGCAGGATATGTGTGAGGGAGGAAACAACACTCGTACGAGTACACATCCGCGGGTATGTGGCAACAGTTTCGACGAAATCCGAGAGAAATCGCCGGGATTAGTCAGCACGTTCACCCCGGGTACGATTATGAAAACAAACAATGGATTCTCTCGGGTATCATTGTCCCACATGCAATATAAAAATGTGAAGCCCAGTTGCATGTAATCATATGCTAAGGCTGCCTGAGCGCCGCTGAGTTCCAGGCAGGCATAATGCCGAACGGGAACAAAGGCTTTCGTCATTTCTGGCTCGACGTACGCTGAAAATAAGCCAAATGCCGAAATCCAAAAAGTTATGTCCACGAGCCAAAACGATGTCGGTGTGATCGAGATACGATTCTCGGGAAAACTTACGCACGGAGCTTCGGTGCTGAGACGATAATTAACTAATCGAATCACGGAGCAGATGCGCCTTCGATTCATGAACCCAGTAGGTATGGTCCGGTTATGAACCAGACGATCATAATTTGCGAATTGACGATGATCAATTGATGGAAAAGAGAAAACATTTCCGACCAGTTTTCCGCCTCGGCTATTGGCGGCGCATCGTAATTAAAAGTACAGGACAATGGGTATCGGAGTATGCGGAGAATTCCAACTGACGATAATAGACGGTGGGAATTAATTATAATCCCGGAAGATCAGGAGCGCTTAATTCATCCCCTGACAGAAAGCCGCGTCTCGCCCTTACGGGCTGCGAGTGGACGGGTGTAGCTGACGAAGGTACGTATATGCTGTTATTTCAAGTAATGGCGTGTGTTTATGCACGCGAAGTAACTAAACTTGCTCTCACCCAGTCCTCGAACCCAAGGTGGATGTATACGAAGACCTGAGACCCCGTCGCTTCTCCTCACTCGCTTCGAATGATAATAAGATTTGACTCATTAGAAGTTTCGTTAGAGCGTTTGTTTGCCGTGCGGGTGCAGAAGAGAGTCAGGCTTCCGTGTCGGCGGCACCCGCTCCGAATAGAATCTCACCCTCGACAATTCTCATCCACTTCCAATTCAGCCTCTTGCTAATTCCGCGGATCTCAGACTCCGTTTATCTCCTTATCGGGTTCATCGGGCGAACCGGTAAGCACAGCGAGACTTTTTCGCGGTAGGTGCACGCGAGCCTCGCGAGAAGCAAAAAATAAAAGCTCGTCAAGCGTCGAATTCCGTGCCTCGAGGTTCTCCACCTGATGCAACTTCGCCGTTCCTGCAAACGTCTTCGAGGATTCCCCCGTGAATCGTCGAGAGCTTCACCCGCACCCGCCCTTTGAAAGGACTTGTTCATCCCTCGAGTTGGTGGATCTGCAAGTACTCACCTCCGGTCGCTGGTTCGTATACATTTGAAATATCTATTCATCGGGTATGTTCAGAAAAAAATGTACGGTCGGTTGGTTCGTTCAATTATTTTCTATCTTGAATATATTCCCCGGAGAGAAAGAGGGCACCGGGCTTATGCAGCTTCACCATCCTCGTGCAATACGAACTGGCAGATACAACCCGGACGATGCGATGCCCGCCCACCTAATTACATCCTGTAGAATACGTCGGGACGCGGGGCTTTGTACAACTCACGTACTTCCGGTTATGGATACGGGGGTGTGCACACATGTTCACAGACACCCCCTACAGCCGCTGTGTGAGAATGCAGTTACGTTGTACGCGTGCGATTCGAAAGCGAATGGGAACCGGCGCCGTCGGTTATATTCTGATTTCTGAAGGTTCCGAGCCTTCCACCCCTGTTCGTCCACGTTGTACTTCGGTTAATTAGCATGCTCTAAAGCGGATCAAAAGTGGCGGATTTCTCATTCGTTCCTTTTCTTTTTTTTTTTTTTACATCAAATCGATTGCAGGCTCCGATCATCGGCGGCGGGATTGAACCGATCGATCCTGTGGCACGGTGGTGGGGGAGAGGGGGAAAAAAAATGAGGAAATAAAGTCGTTTGATGCAGCGAAACGGAAGAATGGATTTCTTCTCGGATAATCAAAGAACTCCTCCGAGAGCCGCCTTTGTCTCTAGGAATTTGACGATTTTACCAAGACCCATGTGCGGCTTAAGCGCCCCAGTTTCCTTTGACGGGACGAGGCAACGAAGGACGCACGCCGAGGAAAATACTTTCGTATAGTGTGCGAATATAATGACAGCGTAATGACGAAGCCGTTGAACGAGCGACGCGGGGCCTTTGGGCGTTATAGCTGTATAAGTTCCGCACAGTACGACCGGAAAATTAAATTCCAACGAGGCAACGCGTTCAACGACTCAGTGTGTCGGCGTCTCTCCCGGTAGGGTGATATTTTTTCACCATTTGGATTTTCCCTCTCTCGTCATTTCTTTGACGTTCATCCTTCGCTGATTCGAGGAGTTTACTTTATTCCCCGCAAAGGAAAACGGGATAACAATCGATCGATAACGCGGATACCGCGATGGCTGCTTCAATCGGCGTCGGGGAAGGGGAAAATTTCCAGGACCGAACCAATTGAATAAATCAATTTGCAAGCTTTGACCGAAGGTCATTCGAACCGCGCGTTGATACGGACAAGCCGACGGCCTCGGGTGTGAGGAGGCAATAGAGATTTGGTAGGCTTATTATCACGTTGGCTAGATTGGCCAGCGGTATGAATGATAAATCTGGACTAGGCAAATGCAGTAATTAAACATTGGCTAACGAGTCATCTATATGGTAAACAGGACGGCTGGCTGGCTGGCTCAACGCTGAAATGGTCTGGCTTGATGCCTGTACCGCGGTCGAAAAGCCATCCGCAATATCGAACAAAACCAGAGCTTATCGCGCTGTTTCTGCGTCCGATTGTCCCTCGAGTCGAGCGCAGAGTCGGTATATTTTTACTCCCGCCTTTTATCATTTTTTCGACTTTTGAAAATACATATCTCGTCTTCTTCTCGCGACGGAAAAGCCGTTGACGGAATAAGAAATATAAATTCGTTTCAGTGTCCAACAATTGTAGGACAAGAATCTCTAGCGTTGTTCAATTTGTGAGGAAAAAATCTCGTCGATATTTACGGAGGCTGGTGGACGTCTCGAATGTCAGTATAATAAGAAATGTGGACCGGGGAAAAATTCTTTCTTCGTATGAATCGGGAGGAGATAAGATGAGGCAGATTGATACGGGTTCCGTTTTCCTCGGGCATTGCAGACCGTCTTCGGCGATAAGGAGTATCCGCGGCCATATCGGCCTTAGGGCTGTGTAGCAGACGGGGTAATTTTGATTCGACAGGAAATGGTATGCTTGGTGAAAAGTACTTTCACCGGTCCATCAGCCTCCCGTGGGGTTCGGCGTAATATATCCGATGATGGGAAGGATTCTCGGCTGCCCTCCAAGCCCATTATTACCCCCACTTCGGCCGCCGTTCGTCGTTCGACCCGCAGTAGATGGAGAGCTTGACAAATTGTGTTCGAAGAGACACGACGGTATATCGGGGGCAAAATGGGTTCCATATATTCTTCAGATTGAACATTACCACCGGCATATTTCACTCAAGTATTGACAATTATTCCCAACGACTCCGAGTTAAGAGCTGACGTGAATTACGAAAAACTCGGACGGATAATATTCGTATCTGGTTCTGATATCGTTGGATTTCCCCGTTGGAAATATTTCTTTCTTACTCTCCTTCGTGGAGATCACCGATTTTCTTCGGTATTGAGTTTGTATTCCTCCGTATACGTTGAGGCGTAGCCTAGCTTTGTCCATTTTATTCGGGTACCAGCCGCTCCGAAGACATAAATAACGGACAATGTCATAAAGGAATCCCATACCGGCCATAAAATTGATACCATAGATCACACTCGAGGAAAATATGTTAGATTGTAGGGTTACCAAAGGCTGAAAAGTCGCCGACGATTTCTTTGCGCTTACCGCTTATATTCGGCGAGAGTTTCGGAGTGTGGACGCGAATTTGAACGACGCCTGTTCCAATATCTTCAATTATTTGGATAGTCTTCCGTGAAATTTCAACAAAGCAGTTTGAACAGGATGATCAGGCTATCAGCGGCTAAGCAATGGCGGGTGGGATTTGACTTAAGGGAAACTTCATTAGACGTCGCATTGCTCGGAAACTTGGTAATTGACGACAATCAAATTTCGCGGTCGCTATACCGTTTAACCGTGTGAATTCCAAGTTTTCGATCTAACGACGTTCGAAGTAAAAGATGCGCGTTGTCATTGGAACGAATTCGGCGAGTAAAATAAACCAAGGTATCTACGGAACCTTTGAGCGAACATCCAACCCTTATTTGCGTCAATTTTTAGTAAAATATCACCGCCTGAAGCTAATGGAGTTGTTTTTGTACTAATTGGAATCAAGAAGATCGGATTAGTTTGACGCCGAATTTCTCTTATCCATACCAGCGACGAGTAATTCATGAGTTGAAATTCCGATAACATCGGTATTCTACATGACATTAACGACAAGACGCACAATCGCATTGAACAATCTCGACAACAGATATTAATCTTATTACAGATGTTACACGCGCTATTTAAGATTAACATTCTGAGATATAATGAGTGACGACCCCATTTAAATTGTTTCCAAGGTAGATATCATCAAGGCAAAAACTGAAAGTTGACGAACGAAAAGCATTCCTGGCGTTGAGAAAGTATACCTAAAACTGAAGTCCCGAAAATGTGTTACGCAGCCAAGTAGTAAGTAAGTAACTGTACTTTTGGATCAAAAGTACAAAATCAAAAGAACTAAACCAAGGCCAAACCTTAAGGTCAGCATCATTTTTTTTTTAATTGAATACGGAACTGGCACGCATGAAATTCCGTCCTGCGTACAGCGTCGCTGCTCCACTTTGATCGTACCTAAGGTAAGAATGATATTAATAACAGAGAAAATTCTTCGTCGCAGACCGGCGCTGGGGCGAAAGGGTGAGGGGCAAAAACTGGGAAAAAGATCCGCAGAGGGGAAGAGAGTGAAGAGAGAGGAGATCAGGCGATGGTTGGGGGTAAGAGCAAACCGCTGTTTCATGAAATGGATCGGATTAAATATTATTATGAGGACGAATGAGATACGTCACACTCACTTTCTTTATTTTCACGTCATTTCATTTTTCCCTGCTACAACCATCCCTTCTTCGGCTCGTTTTCTTACAGACAAGGACATGCCCGTCTGGCCTGCGACTGTCTCGAAAGTTTAACCCCCTCCATCAATCCAACTCCCTCTTTTACCCTGAGCATGCAAGCCGCCTTCGTATTCTGCAGCACTTTGTGTGGGTGACGGAAAGTTGTACTGCAGTCATGATCGATGGATGCACAGCAATATCAGTTTATTGGGAAATTTGATTAGGTGGCCGGTTATGTTGCAATGGAAAACAAACTTGGAACAATATTCTCAACAAAATAATAATATAGCGTGAAAAATACGTAACCGTGATCACGATTTCTCATTTTTCATGTCAATTCTTCATTTTTCCGTAAAATCAAAATGCATTAATGTGTTTTTGTTTAAAACTGCATTTACAAATTCGCTGTTATGTCCTTTTTCGCGATGCGAATCAGCTGACTATGAACCAGATGTGAACCGTTCCAGTTAACCGATTAGTGAAGATTCTTTCCCGGGATTCTGAGCGCCTTGGTGACAATAACTTGGTCGAATATCCGGGCCTACGGTATTCGAAATTGCATTGAACGAGAAGGGGAGAATTTGACTAAATTGGCCTAAACTAGGAAACGTGGGATTTTCACGCTTGATAGTCAGCAGGCTCTCTGATTCATTTGCCCTTTGGTATCAGCGTTTTCACGTCCCGCGGCAATTACATTAAAAGTTTCTTCAACGGGCACGAGAAGGAAAGACTGTGAAGTAGATACAGACCGTGGCCAAGAACTGCGGAACGCTGAAGTTCCTGCACAGGTCTTGAGTTTGAGCCCGAGCGAGCAAAGAAAGAGAGGCGAACAAGCGGGGACAAAAACGAAGCGGAGTCCAACGGATACCGGAGACAACGAATATAAAAGAATAGAAACTATACATTCTATCAAGATACGTTGAAAATCCTCGCTAATGATATTACCGATCGGTTTTAATTGTCCTCTCTGTCATCCGGGGCTCGATGCTGGCATTACATTTTATACAGGTATACGGAACGGGCAGTTTTACCGTCACTATTACCCCGCCGACTATTATCAAAATTATTATCGTCATTAAATACGAACAGCCCGGCGAAGTCCGTCCTCAGATGATGATAATAATAATAATCGGACCGAGATATCCTCCCCGCGCGATTAACGAGCGGGAAATCAAGTCCGGACGGGAATTATCATCGTCATCATCCAGCTTCCGTTCCCGGTCCAGGTGGAACGAATCGGGACGCCAAGCCGACGCCGAGCCAACGACGTCTACCTTCGTTGACCGTAGTGCTCGAGGCGGCCGAAACGGTAACTGTATTATTACTCGCTTCATTTAAGTTAGATAACAACAAGTATAGACCGGGCACAGAAACCGTAACCCACCGACACCGACGGGATGGCCACGGTGTCGTCGTCGTACAATATCCGCTACATCTCTCGCCTCCAGCCTAATTACTTCCCCTTTCGCCCCGACCCGTCCCGTACCACCGCGATAGGTACAACAGTCTATCGCAAGAAAGATAGCCGCTTTTTATTCTATTTCTTATACTCTGGTTTAATTAGTTCCCCGATAATACCCCCTATCTCACCTCCGCAGCGGCGGGGGAGCCGCACTCGAGTTTCCGCTTGTCTCTGCGGAACGCTTTGAATTTCATTCGAATTATTTGAGATTTTAGATTTGAAACCCGCGTCCCGGTCTAGCCCCGAGCGAGTTATCGTCCCGGCATAACACTCCCCTTATACTTCTATCCTCCCCTCGCACCGCGTAACCGTTCTGTGTCAGACATTTTTCAGACACAAGTAAAGCCGAGTATCGAAATCGCACGAATGTGCTCTGATTAGGACGTGTCGAAGACTGTTGCAGACATTCGCAGCCTCCGTTGATGAGGAATGTTCGTTCTTTTCACAGACCTCGGATATATGCTCAATATAAAACTGCAGCCGTAAGCGAGATAATAATCCATCACACTTTTGACGGTTCGTATTCCTGCTGGACAAGGACATTTGATTTGACGCAATAATTAGGTTCAGAATAAGGTCTGCACGCGTCAACGGCGAAGATTGTTTGCATTGAATTTATTACGCGAGAGAGAGAGAGAGAGAAAAGTAAGTAGAATACCACACACCAGTAATTAATTTTTGTCCGACGCGTATGGCGTCAGTGAAAACCTTGGCACGAATCATCGTTCTCACTGAAAGAGCATTCAAGGCAACCTACGCTCCCTCTGCTTTGTAACGAGTTACGTTTGGTAGCGTGCACGTACTAAATAGGTGATATTATCGTCACGAGAAATAGGTGGGGTGGGAGATCCTCTCATGTGCACCTAAGGCGAACAAATATTATTGCAGCAATAACATCGTTAATAATAGATTACGTTGAATAAAGTCAAAGGAAAATTAAATTCTCGTAAATATTTGAGCCTCGTATTTGCCCATCAAGCTATCGTCACGTACGTCATACTTTCGACAAAAGCCACTCCCGTCTCCATTCAAAAAACTAATTTTATCAGAATCACGCAAGCTGGTCTCTTTGGAGAATCTGTGCATCTTTTGCAACGTAGTTTTGCACAGCATTCAACGTTCGCCATCTTCAAATTCACTCACCTCTCTATACCAAATCCCGACGATCCCTTAATCCATTTGTTTTCTAAGCTATGGGAACGATACGAAGGCAATTAGAGATTTTCCGCAACCTCACTCCACTTCCTGGTGTTTTCATGCTCCCTTCCAATTTGAGCGAGTAATGTTCAAACGGCGAAAACGTCTTAACGCGTCACAGATCTTCTACCTTTTAAAATACGACCTGTTTATTAGAACGAAGACGTTTGATGAAGACGCACACGGTTCCAACAATGGTACGAGTACTTGTATTCAGCGTGACAGTTGTTCTGTACGTTTTGGGAGATGTTGCCGAATCAGCGCGAATACTCGGGGTGTTTGTTACTCCATCCTTCAGTCATCAGGTATGAGAAACGAGCTGGTTTTACTTGGGTTCCAAAGAGAGTTAATCTCATTTTTTTGCTCATATTCGTGTCTCTGGACCAATAGATCGTCTTCAGAGCGTTAACAATGGAACTTTCCAAGCGGGGCCACGAGTTGGTTGTCTTCACCTCGGATCCGCTGAACGATCCTAGCCTCAATAATTACAAGGAAATCGACATGCACTATACCTACGACCTGAAGATGGACCACGCCATAGCCTTGGACGAGACGTCTTTTTTACAGGAATGGTACAAAGTGTCAGAACCGATTACCGAGGCTGTTCTTATCCATCCAGAAATGCAACGAATCATCAGTCCGAACAGCACCGAACGCTTCGACCTCATCATCGCCGAATATTTGTCCTACGATGCCATCTACGCTCTCCGGATTCGGCTGGATGCTCCGATCATCGGAGTTTGCACCACGTCTCTGTCACACTCACTGAGTTACCAAATTGGTTTGTACCAACCAAACGTTTAAGTAAAAGTAGTTTTCAAATGCTCTTCTTCTTTCTACAAAAAAAAAAAATAAATAAATAAATCCTCGATGACTCACAGGAAATACACACGCCCTGTCTTACTCTCCGTCATTGATGGATGATTACACGGATGACATGAATTTCTGGCTGAGGTTGATCAATGCTTATAGAATGGCAAAACACGCGATTTTACTACAATATGATCTATTGCCAAGGCAAGAGAGACTGCTGAAAAAATATTTCGGACCGCATGTGCCAAGTGTTGAGGATCTGAGCACGGAGATGAGTCTGGTATTAACGAGTAGTCATCCATTGCTCGAATACCCAAAGCCGAGCTTACCTAACATGATCCACATAGAGGGTTGCCATTTGAAACTCAAATTACAAGGTCTCGACGAAGTAAGATGTGACAACCGCATGTGTGAATCACGACGTATATGAAAAAAGTTAATATTGATACCTTTTTTAAAATTTGAATTTCTTTTTCAGGACTTGAAGGAGTTTTTGGACGGTGCTAAAGAGGGATTTGTTTACTTCAGTCTGGGCACAAACGTGCTGAGCGACCACCTAGCTCCCGAAAAGATACGTACTCTGATATCCGTTTTCGCCGCTGTGCCCTACCGAGTTGTGTGGAAATGGGAGCAGAATTCGCTCGACGGCAAGCCGGACAACGTTTTTATATCAAAGTGGTTCTCTCAACAAGACGTCCTCGGTGAGAATGTGTGCCTGAGAATTCACCTCGTGATTTGATCGAATCAGATAATTGAAAGAGTCCTTCTATAATTTCAGCCCATCCGAACATCAAGCTCTTCGTTTATCAGGGTGGAAGACAAAGCACTGAAGAAGCCATACACTACGGCGTTCCGCTGGTAGGTATACCTGTTTTTGGTGACCAGAAATTCAACGTGCGTAAACTTGAATCCATTCAACTTGGCAAGCGGGTAAATTTCGAGCCACTATCCGGGGATGAACTTAGAGGAGCCATCGTCGAGGTCATCGAGGACAAAGGGTAATTATCTCGAATCAAAACCTAACGACACTAACGTGACAAATGTCCGAAAGGGAAACTACACTCCGCTGTGCGAAATATGCAGGTATAAGGAAAGAATGTTGAAGTTTCGTCAGCTATTCAACGACCGAAAAGAAGACCCGATGGATCGAGCGATGTGGTGGATAGAATACGTCATCAGGCATAACGGTGCTCCTCACCTGCGACCGCGACTTCGACACTGGCCCTGGCACCAGCGAGAACTTCTCGACGTCCTGGCCTTCGTTCTCCTAGTCGCTTCCGCGGCCCTCTACTTGTCGTACAAGTTCATCCGACTAGTTATTAGAAAGTGTGCACAAACGTTGCCACCGAAAGTGAAAACGAACTGAGTTTAGATATTCGGTGATTCTTGGGCTTTGACGGATTCGAGAGATTATATTGCTGAATTATTTTTCCAGGGATACCGGCAGCTTAATTATTAAAAATACTTAGATCCGTTGGAGGTCTCTTTGATACCGCTTATCTGTGTTGATCAATTTGTGCGGCGGTTATAATTATATTACAAAACGAAACAAAAACAATACACTATAGTTCTGTAGTAAGACATTGGAGAATTCGGAATACGAATTACGAAAATGGAAACTTGAGAGGGCGTGAAAAATTATTCTATTGGGTTAAAACTGAAATTCGTAATAGCGGTCGGTGGCCCGGGGGCGATTCGGTATTTCGAATGACCGAAAAATCATATAGCAGTTGAAAAAAAGAAAGCAGAAATGTTAACGAAAGTATAGATATTCGTGGCAAGGATATACAGCGGTGTAACATTCGGTATAAACTCACGCTCGGTTTTCAGCTCAAAGCTTTGCTTTTCGCGATCAGCAGCGTGTACGCAAAAACGCTTTATATGTTCGACAATTATTCGTCGGGAATTTTCCTTCATTCAATGCGCATATAACACACGTCGTGTACCGCACAAACTATGTATATCGGAATGGTATTTGATACGGAATATTATTCAATATGCATCGAGCGCCCCACGTTTGATTTCGCTCGACAATAATTGACGTTTGTCCGTCTCTCCGTTCATCTGTCTACATCCACGTTTATCCACGTAGCCACCTACCAAACACGGACGCGTGGTATAGCCGAGAATTTCAGGTTACCGCGTGAAATGAATCACAACGCTGAGAACCGAGGCAGGAGTTCAATGGTGGTCGGCGTAATTGTTAACGCCCGCTGACTTCCCTTTTACACATTAGCCGAGTGCGGAATTTATATCAATAATTATTGTTCACCGATATCTTTCCCTCTGCCCGATCGGCGAGCACCAATTCGGCTGCACCGAACCAACACCGCGAATTTCCACCGATCAACGCAGATATTCATTCCACAGGGTACCTCCAAGGCAAAAACCAGGAAAAAATCGGCTCACTGATATACGGTGGAACGTGAAAACCTCCGAGCAGCCGCTCCGTAAGTGCCCGTTCTAGAAACCCCCGCCCTCCGGCAACTTGGGGGGATTCTACCGTACGAATCGTCAGGGATGCAGTAACAAAAAGGGGAACGAGATGTTCCGGGAGGTCTCGGAGACGGGTGGAAGGAAAGCGAGTGCCTTTTAGGGGCTTAGAGATTACACTTGGAGCGGGAATCGGCTACCCCGTGCAGCCTCGGAGACGCGAGACGCGTGCGGCGGAAGCTGCAGTCCCCGGTTCCCACGAAGGATCTGCTCAACTCAAGTTATAATACCGGCTGGCTGGGGGGCATCCAGCCAGAGTCCGTCCCTACCTCCGTCTATCTGGGGGTACCGGTTCTTTGGGGGCGAGGAAAACCTCGGCCGTATAGTTACCGAGCGAACCTTCGAACCAACCCCGTGACCTTCGCGACAGCCTCTATAATTTACGTCGCGCTCCGGATTGCTGTCGCTTATTAGGATTGAATAAACATGACGGTGTAACATCCCAGGCGAAAGACCTTCGCCACCGCCTAATTAATTATTCATAATTATTATTCTCCTCGGGGGTTGAAGGAAACGAAGTTTACCAACAAAACTTTTCATTCGAACCCGCGAGCCATCCAACTCAAATTTTACCCCTCGTTCGCGTTTCGTTAAACAGAGAGATGTGATTACGTGCTTCGCTTATTATTGTTATTTTCATTTTTGTTTTTTTGAATTCTCGGTTTCCGGAAGAAAAACGACACGCACTCGTTAATCGCGGTGAGATCGAAGATAAAGGAAATAAAATTACAGACGAATAGTCACCTCGTTTCCCGCGTTGATCGGATTAAACCCTCTGGCAAGGCTCCGGATCCCCAGATCCGCTTGAAGCTTGTATTTCTTCAATCTCCAGAGACAATCTTGTAAATAATCGTAGTAATTACTGAAGAGTTATAGCAAAGCGAAGGGAGATGACGAGAATACGAGAGCCAAGACTCAGAGGGAGGACCGGAGGGAAAGAGGGTGGGTAAAGCAAAGGGAGACCACAGTCTTATTTCATTAGCAAAGACGACAAATTGATTGATAATATTGGCTCAAGTATTTCTTTTAACTCGCTCACGATCTAAGAGTTATCTCCGTGTTCACGAGTGTCCTGCCATTTGCTGCTTGTATAAGATCGGCCGAGGGAATAATTTCCATCGGAATTAAATTACCTCCTCGTGTCTTATCCGTCGATGGATGAAAAAAACCATTGATTCGCAATTCCCCCTTGCAATTAAATCGTACGCCGTACTTCTGTAATGACGAGCAGGATGCTGACGATGAGATGATCCTGCACATTGGGACCCGCGCAAGCAAAGGACATTCCTAGATCAGCGTTGGCAGACGTACACGTGTGTATATACATATATATATATATATATATAATGGTATACACGTACAACATGACCGTGCACGGCTTTGCCCACATGAATATCCAACTATGCAAATACCGCGGGAGGTCATCGGATGTTTCTCGTTGTCGTCGACAGCATCCCTGCAGCTAGCCTCTCGAAAACGCGACAGTAACGTGGCCGATAATCCAGTTCCGGATAAAGAAAATTTTCACGAAGCTACCAGTTTCCACTGCGAAGATGACATTACGAACAGGCGGACCGAACGAGATCGATTCGTTGGTTATATCCTGATGGAAATCCATGCTCTTGTCACGGAGCGAAGCTCCCCGACAAATGTGATAAGAATTAGGCTTCAAATTGACTTTGTATTTATTTTTCAGGGAATAATCTCGAGCTACGTGGGGAAAATGTATCGAGAATTTGTAAAATCAGAACGTAGCTCGTCTCTGGCAGGTGCGCCATCACGCAGAGATGAAGAACCACCAGGCCGCGTCTCTAGCCAAGCAGAGATGTACGTGGCACGTGTACTTTAGTTTCAACGAACTCGTGCTATTTATTTTGGCAACAGAGAAGAGCGGCGACGCCGTCGTCTCGAGGAGACGCGTCTTCCTCGTCGGACCTTCGCAGTCGACGCACGTTTCAACCATGGAAGCGTACGGCATGCGCCTTGTTGTACAAGCCGGCACTCACGTTGAAATCAACAATGCCGAGGTGTACGTATGTACACGCCTTCGCCGAGAGTAGACGAGAAATAACCAGCCTACCAACGAGACGAGACGCGACGTCCCGTCCCTAATACAGGAACCGGAGTCCGAATATTCGGGAATAGCGAAATCCGAAGCAGGAAGAACCTCGCACGGGCTAGATACGCTTGGAAATGGATTTGGTGGAATAACGTCGACGCCTGATTATATTATATAACATGAAGAATATTCGTTTTATTTATACAGGCTACTCAAGTGAACGTCGCAGGCGTCTCAGCTTAGCGCCATTCGTAAAAATAAATACCTACGTACAATATACAACATATATACAACAACATAATTCACTCATTTGTCTTTTTCCCAGCTCGAATGTTGCCGAGTGGTACTTATATAAATATCGATAACAATAAATGCCCCGTTATGATAGCGGCACTTTGGGTAAACGACGCGATTCTACGAGCGACATCGACATCGGGTAATAACGTTAGTCGGAAGCTACTTTAACTTCTTCACTTCCCGCTTGGTTTTTCTGAATACTATTTGAGACAGTTCCGCGAACGGCGCCTCGACGCTGAGATGAAGGATGATCGACAGGATGATAACGACGCTCAGTTCACCGACCATCTCCTTCATCTGAAATATTTTAGGGATAAAGATTGTTTCATGTTTTACAATGGAATTGCCGATAACTTTAGACGTCGTATCTCAAATCCAAGAAGAAAAGGTTGTACTCACTATTGAGGGAAAATCTGTATGCTTCGGAACTCTCAGGTATCCTGTGAAGCACACGAGGATTCCCAGGTGAAGCAGAAATACGGAATACGATATTCTTGAGAGGAACTTCAATACCCTGCTGGAAAGAAACGCGTTGACCGGTCCTGAAAGAAGTGATGATTTTTTTTTTTTTAGTGAATCCACCTTCCTGCCAGGAACGCAAGCTCCTGTGACGCAGATATTTCAATGTCGAAAACGAACCTCCGTAGCCGTTATGACTGGCGACAATTATCCAGGAAATGGCCACGGCCCAAACAGTCTTGTGAAACGCTCCGAAGTAGGCGTGTCTCCAAGATCCAAGTGGATAATCGACTGCCAGATAGCCCAGAGATCCGAAGAGAGGCCAAAACAGTCCAAGCATCGCCAATGGCCAGCCTGTGCTCAACATCGTCTGGAATCAAGGTTCCACGCAAAGCGGTAAGGTTAATAACGAGAATAACAGACAAGTGTGTGATGTCGAACAGCTGTCCTACCTTCGACATAGTGATGCTCTTGTACCGGTGCATTAGATACCCCGTTGCAATACCGATCAAATAGGGCATCGCTCTCGTGTGGGAAACGAAATAGAAAGTTCGTACGTAGGTGAGAATCGCAATGTCGCTGAAAAGGAACGAGATGTAAGTATGAGTAAAATGAAGAATGATTTCGCAGGTTGACTCGTTAGCGAGAATTTAACTGCAACGGGACTGGAGACCGACTTATCGCAATTCTAAGATCGATGGAATGTGTTGCAGAGAACCTCAACTTTCCCGACACAATAACACAACACACCGATGATACTACGGAACCTCGTAATCGGCGCGTACCCACGTGTTGCACACTTTCTACTTATGTTATGCGCCGTGCGGTTAAGCCATTGGATAACCGACGGTTCTGCAGTCTTATTCTCGACGCAAAAGACACGGACTTTGGCACAATTAGTCCTGATTTAAATATAGCCGTAGGCGTTCCAGTGCCGTTCAACTTACTCCGAGTGCATCGTTATCGGTAGACCCGGTAACTTGTTCAACACAATCGTCGCGTATTCCACTGCAGTCGCGATTCCAGCCACTGTTATCAGGAGAGTCATGCCCAGCTTGGGATTACGCCACAGCGGCACTATCAGCAACGGGGCCAACAGGTACAGCTGCATGTCCACGGACGTGTACCAGGATTGGAGCAGGCACTGAAATCACGATGAAAATGAGCAATGAAAATTTTTGAAACTTACAAGCTGTTCAACTTGACAGTTCCACAGTGTAGTCTTGTCAGTTATCTAATCAGTTGCAAACCTACAAATTTGGTTATAGGTTATTTTATTACCAAGTACTTATGGTACTCGTACTTAATCAAGTTTGGAAGGAACTTTGAGTCAGATTTTTTTGATATTTTTTTTTCTTCTAATTTCTTATTCGGCTGATTTAAACCATATGAAGAATAATTCAACATACCAAGTGATATCCCTCACGCTCGTTGTATATGTAATTATTTACGTAGAAGACGGTCTTCCACCAGTTCCATTCGCAAGCGACCTTGTTTTCGCCAACGTGCCGATTCCATAGCGGTCCGTTCGATATTCTGTACATAACTGATACGTACAGACCGATAACGACCAGGAGTGCCGGCGTCAGTCTGAGGTACCTTGTAATGGCACTTTTCCAGTGATTTACGGTTCGCTTTTCCAATCCTGGCATCAGGTTGTAACACCGAACGAGGCCGCCGATGACGAGAAAAGTGTCGACGGGTAAAAAGAAATTCCAGAGAATCATGAGGATGGTGTACTGTTGCGTCTAAGAGATGATTTCGGTAGCGTTAAACAGATTTCGTTTCGCAAACATCCAAAACATGCTGTTCAAAGTTCAAAGATTTGCATTATTGCGGTATACGAGAGTATGAATTTTATCCAGAGTATCGAGATGTTTAAGTTTTATATTCTCTTGCCATAAAAAAAAAAAAAAAAAAAAAACATTACCGATTCATGAGTTCGGAGTAATAAAAATTTTTCACAAGTTTTAGCCGATTGAACTAACGACCGCAAATATGCATACAGACTTGAGCATATTTGCGCGCACGAATGCACTGGTCTGTTCCCTGGATTATGTGTAATTATTCGACTGTTTCGCATTGAACACGTCGTGTAATTACTGTCAGGTTTCAGCTGAATATTTCACTTTGCATTGACGTCAGTGAGCTAAAGCTTTTTCAACAAACACGTGGATCGTGATTCGCGAGGGGCTTTGCAAAAATCCTGCTCACAATCAGCCGCGAGCCTATTGTTTCCTTAATGCCAAAGATCAACCCCTGTAAGAACAAACGCTGTGCCTGGCTCGAAATGCGAAACGTATACCCGAAAATGGTCTTACTTTGAAAAAAGTCACTTTGTCCGAGTAAGGACTGGAGGATGCCAGGAGAGCCTGGTGGCCCATGACAACCCAGAGCGACGAAATTCCTCGTAAACCGTCCAGGCATTCGATCTGTCTGCTGGACCGACTGGGCGAAAAGTCGGTGAGATTTTTCCAAGACCGTTTCAATGAGAACGCGTCTAGTATCTTCACACTTAACGGTTTTTCTGAAAAAAAAAAAATAGATCGATCGATCAATCACCGGCAAACAATATCTCCCAATTCCCAGCGTGTTCTTTGGCAGTAAGAAAAATTCGTTGACTCTGCACTTTACTCGGAAGTAAAAAGTGTCCTCGCAACGCATCCTCACCTTCGTCCTGGTTGTCGTTGTTGTTACCGTCACTCTGGTCCCGGAGCGTCCCGACGACGACCAACGAAACGATGACCATCATGCTTAATCTGGGAAAAAATCAGCCGTTGTTATACGTCCGAAGTGTCTTCACCCCGATGTGTTATACTTACAAAATGAGCTTGTCCCTCAAGGAGAAGCCCTGTGGCTGCGAGTTCGTGTAACAATCCTTCGAGTGCACCGTCGCTCTGATATCCAATTCGGGGAAGATCCGCTTTCCGGCGGCGTTCAGCATTATCTCAACGTCGACCGGAGAACAAGTTGCCGGAATGCACATGGCCCACTCGATTCGTCCTGACCTCTGCATCGGTATTGTTCCCTGGTTTGGAAAATAATATTACTGTAAGGAAGCCCTCTTCGGCACTCGGAAACCGCGTTCTTTTCCTCCGATAAAATGTGCGAGCTTCGTTCCACGTACCATGGTCGTTTCGTACGTCTCCATGTTCATTCGACCGATGGTCATCGTTCGGACGATTTCCTGAAGCTTGTCGTACACCGGATACGTGTTCTTCACATCCAGATTATAAACGGAGGCGAGACAGTACTTCGGCTCAATTTCCTGGTCGGTTTTCGTCCAAAGACACTCGTCGAAGTCCCCCATGCTGCGGATATTCCCCATAAGAATACCGTGGGGAAACTTTGCGCTTGCGTCCATCACTGTGGGAAAGGAGAGAAGCACGTCAAGACGAATAAAACAGCGTAGATCTCATAGTAATGAACATTGAATTGAGGTCGATCGCGTCACGCTTGAGATTACAATACGCCTTTGTAACATATTACACGCATATCTCCCGGATGGATGAAATAATCATTAAATTACATATATTTATCTGTTGCGCAGCGAGACATGATTCGTTCTTTTAGTTAGTTTGGTCCCATGCAGATAATCCGAAATTCTATGATTCTTATTCAGATCAGTCAGTGATTCGTGTACAAAATATGTACGATCTCTTGGAACAGTGTATTTTCCTACAAATTCAACTCGTTTCGATTTTAAACCTCGCAAACAAACTGCTTCGTTTATATTTTGTATTTTTAATAGTATCATTAAATTTTCAAGACAACCCAGCGTCACAGGTGTAAAGTAACAATTTTAAATATCACTATCTGGTGTAAAAATATAATGGGATCTGTGCGTAACATTGTACTAATCGCACAATTTTTCCTTGAAGTAGAGAATGCTTGAAATTTTTTTCAAAATGGGAGGGGAGGCGGGGGGGAGCGGGAATGAAGTATTCGTCTAATTCGTTTCTCGAGAAATAGAAATACGCAAAATTTGGAGCTGTTTCAAGTCTGATGATTTTCTGCGTGAGGAACTTGATTTGATGCAAAATTATAAATGTTTTTTTTTATTTTTGCAATAAGCCCACAAAAAAATATTCAGTATAGTATATTTGAACTGGCAGTTCAATCAGCAGCACTAGACACACAGACGCATTCGTTTTTATTCATAGACTTTGGAACACCGAATTGAAAATGCTGCTCTCGTTATAAGAATTATGCGAAATGATCTGTTTCAAACTTTCCCGACTCCTGGCCATATCTCGCGTTATTGCTTGCAATTAATATTACTCAAACTTGGCGGAGAAAAAACGTTGTATATTCAGATCATTTTTTCACCGACAATCACAATTTACGTCACAGTGAAATTAACGCCTTCGCATCAATCCGCTAATGTTACGAGTCTAGGTAACTTTTGAATCAGTGAATATAAAACATCCGTGAATGTACCGGTGAATTCGTAATTCGTACAAAATACGCGAAGTGAGCCGATGTTCCGACTGGATCATTAATTGCGCAAGTTTTAAGATCGCTAGATGGTCTCTCGCGTAACTGCTATACCAGTTTTTACTTTCTTTCAACTTGCGTAATATTGGATACACATGTATACCGCGATACGAGTAATGTATGTATATAAAAGATATTGAGGTAACGGTTTCTTTATACATTGAATAAATCATGCGGGTGTATACGTGTTATACCATCCACGGAACGGTGTAAAGTAAAATTAATACAAGCGCCATTGACACACGTGTGTTTTCCCTCTGTCATGAGTCAAGAAATCTGTACGGTGATGTACTTTTTTTCTCTTCTACTCGTCAGATGAATCGTCACTGTCCACAATTATATATTAAGATGCATTTTCCACCGGTGCATTCACTTTCACAGTATATAAATACTTCACCGTTGACGCTCAACTTTCACAGTTTAATTGAGAGAACGAAAACTCTTCTTTTCTCGCATGCATATTTACATCACCGGCTCTTACTCGGAAGTGTACGGTACAACGTTAGACGTACGATAAATTTTTATCAATTCTCAAAGCACAATTGGAACGCCTACGTGAAACGGTTGCAAAGCTTCGCGTTTAAAGAACCGGCACAATTGACAAAACGATATCGGTAAAGAGGTAAATAAATCTAATAGCGACGACCGTTCGACCAGTTAAATTACTCACTCCTGACGGCCCAGTGGGTGAAGTTACTCAGTTCCTGTAAATATGTCTGCGTGTCCCTCTGGCAGGCGATCCCAAGGTTATCCGGAAGCGGTGTCAACGTCGATATCACCTGTGTAATCCAATTCTGGGGCGCACTGGGTCTGAGTGACATGCGATTGAAATCCTGACCCGTGTTCGCGACGAAGTCGTCGTCGTCCTCGTCTTCGTCGAGTAGGTCGGATACGTTTTTTTGAAAGACATGTTTCGGGACAGCAACGGTATGGTTGTGGGTAAAATTTAAACCACTGGTAACCGGTCGTCGAACACTGGATGCGTTGACTTGATTGGTATCGCTGCCGGTGACCGCGCCGGTGCAACTGGAGAGAATTGCAGTGCTCTGAGCCGGAACGTTGAGACACAAGCCGTACAACACCACCAACGAAACGGCACGCATTTTGACTGAGGAATTGCCTGAGCGAGAGCGTCGGCTTATATAGACTCTTTAAGATCTAAGGGCTTACATAAAACTCGCTGACAGCAATCCCCGAACAGGATAGCCGCCGATAAGTTTCGGCTTGTGGTAGTGTAACGAGTAGGAAACAGAAAACACCTCTTCCTCTCACTCGGGCCGATTGCCTGGGAAGAATAGTCCTACGAACTAGCCGACGAGCAAAGTAGTCGAACGGACAACGTTGGACACTTTCGCGCGCAGACTGACCCCTACCAAAATCATTCACCTCTCCAGCATGGTTCTCTGGGTAAACACCACCGTTCCCAGGTTCGCGTAATCACCACGGAGCCAACACCTCGTCGGTGGTCATAAGAACTACCGCCGTTTCCGCTATCGGCCTCGTCTCCATTCGGCCAATAATATTTACCTGCATCCCGACTGGCTCCGGGCTGATTTTCAAAATAACAACACGCCGATTAACATGGCTCGGAAACTTCCAATATTTCCTCTCTTATTAGTCCACATGGCTTTCACGCTCCAGCTTGTTTGCTCTCATTCTTACGGCTAACCCTGGTATCAATTTTTTTGTTTTTCTATTTTCTTCGTTACCTCGTTAAAAAATAATTCCAGAAATGTACTCATCGTGGTAGCTACCACACAACATGAAATCGTTCTAAGAAACTTTCAATAAAATATTTTATAGAAAGATTATGAGAATCTTTTTACGAACAGCAACAATCAAGAAATCGTTTGCAAGTTTCTGGCGCGGACATTTTCAACTTGCAGCAACCTTTTATTGAAATATTTTTGAAATGTTTCTTTCCTTTCATGAAAGATTTCAGAAAGTATTCCGAAATATTCATTGTTATGTGGAAGGTAATACGGGGAAAATAATTCACGCTAAATTTGACTAAGGTCAAAACGGTAAACCACTTGATTTGTTCATCGTTTCTTATGTACCATCGACGCAGCGTAGTTCCCGAGATTGGTTTGGGAAATCCCGCATTCCTATACTGTACCGATAACTCGTTGATCTCTGTACATCGTGTGAATTTTTTCTCTAATTTTTCTACATGGGCAGTAGCTGTTTCAAGCTGGCATTATGTTATGATAGGAATTTTTTAAAAAGCGAAGCATCATTGAATTGCCGCGGAACACGACGGTGTTCATAAGGTATGCAGACGGAAAAACTATCGTATACCCATTAGTGAAAATGGATAACAATTACGTAATGTAGAAAATAATATTTGAATAAGACCAGGCCAGTGGATTACGACGATTTGGTCAAACCGCCATTTTAATAATACAATCATTACTACTTCTTGAACATTTCTTTTGTTACACGATACAGCGGAAGTTCCACGAATATATAAAGTAGCAAGGACAACGCAAAGATGAAGACGAAGTCACCCATGAAATCTCGAATCTAAAAACACAAAGAGAACAAAAGATACACACAAGTTTCGAGAGAGCCTGTGTCCGTGAAACGCACAAACATGTTGGCGCAAAATGAATTTTCGAACAGTGTCAAAGAGGATGTGTCATCTCACAGGGCTGGAGTTGCACGCAACTCAAAAAATATCATTGCATTAATGGCGTAATATGGTAGAATAGTTAATGCCATCCTTGACCAACATTAATGTAAAGTTCGTATCAATCGGGAGTCTACGCAAGCGAGCAAGACCCTTTCACCGGTTCCCGGACAAACAAAATCATTTAAAAATGTCGTTGTAACGTGGTCTCGTTGCTTCCATATGTTGGTTCAACGACTGAAAGTTTGGATCAGGCTTGGGATAATCCAGCGACGAATGAAAACGACAGTGTCTTAATCTAGAGGCAACGTCGGGTCATCATCCGGAGGAAAATTGAAATCGGTTGTTATTATCAAGTTCGTTGGAAGAGGAATCGACCTGGCTGCGAACGAGCCGACGAATCTTACCGAGATGTAGATATGGAGCTGCCTCGGTACTTGGAGAACGGCAGCGTTGTAAAGCAGCACAGCAAGGTGGGTCAGGAAAACGCAGTAGCTCAATCGTCCTAGAATCCTGAACGCGCTGCAGGACAGAAAGGCGTTGACAGGGCCTGGAAAGCGTAAGTTTACACGGTACTTCGATTATTATTACGGTGTATAAAAAGCAGGAGCGTATAAAATTAGTCCCAATTAATGAAGTCCCCCACCTCCGTAACCGACGTGACAGGCGTAAACGACCCAAGCGACGGCGACGGCCCATGCGAAACGATGAAGTCCTCCGTAAAGGGCCGACTCCAGGATATTATAGGTGTGCTGGAAGGAGGTCATGTCTTTTGCTCCGTAGACACAGGCGTACATGACGGCTAACGATGCTATCCACCCCGCGGCGACCTTCCACTGTTTTGTGAACGTTGGTATGATTAAAAATGGAAATAAGTACACAAGCCACACCTGAGCTTACGCGATACGCGCTGCACGACATTACTATTCCAAGTTTGGACCAGAGACGGTGGTGATAAAGTAAGGAGAAACAAAGAAATAAAAACGACAAAGAACAGACAACGAACGTACCTTGGCCAGGGACGGGGAATTCTTTAGGTGGAATAGGTGGCCAAGCAGAACGCCGACGAGATACGGTGACATTCGATCGTGAGTCGCCATATAAAGATCGTGCGCGTACGAATTGAGTACGGAATTTCTGAGTGCAATAAACATACATTCTCGTGTGAAACCGGCATTTCGTAATTGTGAATGCATATTGAGATACAGGCTCTCCGAGGTCGGCAACTCGTTGAGCCGATCTCGTGCTAGGGAGCTAGATTACCTAACCGTGAACATATACGTTCCGGGAAACTCGTTGATCCAGGTTGTCAAAAAGGGCAGAACGATCGACACGGTCACCGCTATTGTGAAAAGCATTTTTCCGATCAGCCTCCACTTCCACAGCGGATAGACTAGCAGCGGAGCTATAAGGAAGAGCTGCATGTCGGCGGACAAATACCAGGACTGTAGAAGGCACTGGAAAAGGAGAAAAAAAAAAGACACACACCTTCGAAAACCGAACTCGGTCCGTCGGTTTCAGCTTCCCTTGATCACCGATTCGCTTACCTTGTCATTTCCCGGCACGTAATTGTTTATGTACAGCAAATTGTGCCACCAGTACCTTCTGCACGCTTCGACGTTACGCCCTACGTAGACGTTCCACGTCGGGCCGGTATCGAGCCGATCGAAATACGACACGTAGAATATTATGACGAACAGATAGGCCGGGGTCAGACGCAGATATCTCTGCAGCCCTGATTTCAAATAATTTGCCCTTCCCTGCTCAAGCTCTTTCGTCAAATTGTAAGCGCGAAGAAGTCCGCTGACGAATAGAAAGGTGTCCACGTTGAAGTAGCTGTTCCATATCACATAGTACCAGTAATCGTTGTGAGTCTGAAAAACGCGTTCAGGTACAATGCGGGAAAATTGCACCATAACGCGAGCGTGCGAAATTTGCAGCTTGGAATCATATGTAACAACGCGTTTCGCGATTCTATAACCACGTGCTGATACGTCGCTTATTATATTCTACGGGCATTTTCGTGTAGACGATACGAAAAATACATGCTCACAAAATTTGCCCAAACCGCGCACACACACGCACACAGGCAGACACGCGCATGCATACACGGACAAAGAGACTGGTTGATGTAAACAATTTGATTTGGCTTTCACCGGAGAAAGTCTTTGGAATTCAACGTGCTGTTCACAAAATTTTACAAACTGTACCCAAATACGATCGTATACTGGATAGAATTATCGAATAACTTATGTAATTCGTATTCTTACTCCGTAGTTTATAAATATGACCCAACGCTGCCTGCAGTTACGTCAACGAATTCGCTCCGACAGTTTCAAGTCTTGATTTTTCCACATTTTATTTTCATTTTGGTACCCTTCCTTTTTTAATCCGTCTCTTTCTCTCTCTCTCTCTCTCTCTCTCCCTCTCTCTCTCTCTCTCTCTCTCTCTCTCTCTGTCTCGGCATCTCTAAATCTACCGCTATACATAATGCATTAAATCAGTCAATTAATCTCCCAAATTTTTTTTCCTCCCGTCATAATTCATGTTCCAGTGTGACAGTTGACTTGAACTGCGTCATTCGCAAAAATCATCCATCATATTACCATACTTCCTATACATCACCTGCATGGTCTCGAGTTTATTGATGTACGCCAATTGGCCGATAAGCATCGTTTGGTGAGTCATCACGACCCAAACGGTTGACAAGGTTCTTATTCCGTCCAAGCAGGTGATCGCATCGTTGGGGGGAGGGCCGAGATTCGCCAATTGGTGCCAATTATCGACGATCGAAAAGGCTCGCAAAATCTTCGGCAGAACTCCGTTTCTCTCTGGTGGAAGGCCAAGTTCAATGCAATGTCACTCATTATACTTTTGTATAAACAGATTTGGAATACATTACGCGTGCATACGTTCGCGTTTCATTTTCATTCAATTTACCTCGGTTAACCACACGACTTTGAACTGTCGTAAAGCATATTTCGAGATACTTTCAAAACCAATCATTTAAAACCACGGACTTACTTTGCACATTGGTAATTATACTCCATGCCGATCCAACAATGGTGAAGGTTAGCAGCGTTACACAGATGAACCTATAACCGATCAATCAACACTTCTATGTCAGAGGTAATAATACACCACCGTCAATATTTCGATCGGTAAAAAATCTTTGTTTCAACAAAATTTTTCCCTCATTCTTTTTGTCAGCGATCGTAAAAAACCGAAACCATATTTCGACCTACAGATCATCGGTCGATCTTTGAATTCTGAATTTGACGCGATGTCGTGCAACTGAACTTTTAAACTTGTACCCAGCCTTTCACCGTGCACGGCCACGTGTTAGAAAGTGACAGTCATTACCGATCCTCGATCAAAGGACACCGTATACAGTGTCTCGTGAACTTCTGATCTGGCATAAAAAAAAAAAAAAAACATTATGCATCGGAAAAGTTGCACGATCGAAGATCTTTCCGTGATTCAAAGAAAATGGAATGAAATATGATTTTTTTCGTTGATTCTCTTAACGATCTTACGTCACGAAATAATCGACCCCTGTGAACGGCTCAGTCCGTAACGCAGTATAGCAAAGATCATCTTCGAGTGAGACCGCAACCTGAATGCCGGTCTCAAAGGTTGCCCGTCGAATAGCATCTCCGGTCATAATGGCAACATCTTTTGCTGAGCACGTTGACGGAAGACATAAAGCCAGTTCGCTGCGTGAATATGTTGGCAGGATCAAAGTACCCTGAAATAAAATTATGGACATGTATCGTTGAATCAGAAAATTTTCAATTCCGAGGACCCGAACATAAATCGTCGTTGGGCATGCGGTGTAATGGTTGCCAAGTTCTTGATCGTACAATTGAATTGCAGAATAGGATGGTTAATATCGCATGCTTGTTATCAATCAGCTTCTTCTTTAGCGTGAATTTTTATACCGATGTGTTGAATATATAATCACGGAAAGAGGCGAAAGAAAAAAAGTAAAGGTCAAGAGTTCAGGAGCCATTTTTTTCGATCGGAAATTGAAATTGAACGGTACCACATAAGTGATCGTCGAAGCCGTAATGCCTTAGTGATGAATTCATTACAGGTGTAGCTCAAGAATATTCCCGAATCAAGCACGGCAGCATGGAGAGTACCGGGAGACACAGATATAAATGATAAATAAATATATTATTACAGAGTACGTAGTTTAGAGCGGTGGATATCAATCGTCCGCATGGAGCGCGATTATTCGAAGAGAGGACAAGACTTCCATCGCCGGCAACACGCGATCTTGCTCTTGCGCAACCGACCAGGAAAGAGAAAGCGAAAATGCAGCCGGCTCTGACATAACGCTTTGCTCCCAATTCCAATCCCCAATTCACCATTCGAGATGAATGAACTCGACTGATCCGATCCTGAGAATTCCAGTTTGTAATACCGGTGCGATCGGTTTGAATTTTTTTTCACCATTTTTAACGTTCGTTTAAAGATTCACCCATTTATTGACACAATTACGGAACCGAATGTTTTTTTTTTTTTTTTCCGGTCATGTAATGCGCCGATAGTGAAATGATCATTTTTCAATGCAGAAACAAAAATTATTGATCAAAGTTTAGGTACGAGGACGATATTAATATCGTTACTTTGATTATTCTGCTTTGCAAGAAGCTAATAAACCGATTAACCGTCAATTCAAGATTATTATAAGTGGGACCCAAAATCAAACGGGATAAAAAATAAAAAATTGATAATGTCATTTGAATTCTTCCCATATTGAGAGTCTCCGGAGGAAATCACCAGACGAGCAATGGGTAAGATTGCGGTATCGAAATCACGAATACTATTTTACCGACCGAGCAGCTCGATTATCCGAAGTAGAAACAGGTGAGACTTTCAACAGCCGCTGAAGGTAATCCGCAGGTGAGAAGAAGGGTGGGCAAATTTCTCGGAACGCTGACAAGGTGGAGCCACACGAATTGAAAAATATTTAAATATTTTCGGGCGATTGCGAATGCGCCGATTTCAAATCCACAGTAAAATACAACAGCCGACTTTTGGCCGCGAGCCTTTTTCTCTGAACGTATAACAAGCGCGGTCGATTGCCACACGATTTTGTCGTTATTTTCATTCTTCGTCACGTTATCACAATTCAGTACGATGTTGTTTTTCCGTCGATTTTCGCCACCGCTCCGACTGGCGTACGACGCAATGTTCGTCGAACTTACTTTATCCCAGTCATCACCAAGCTCGAGCAATCTTCTACCGGCCGTTACGAGATCGATGTACTCGAGTATGGTGTCTTCGTTTTCCCCATAAGCGGAGTAGTTCAATCTAGCCAGACAGTATTTTCCCACGTATTCGTTGTCCGGATGCCGGATCTTGAGACACTGGTCGAAATTTCCCATCGAACGTATATTTCCCGACAATATTCCGGCCGGGTAATTTGCCGTAGCGTCGATCACTGTTGTACGAGAATTTTATACAATACATTATAGATAATAAGCGTTACATTTACCTGCGTAACGATTCAAAATCAAAATATCAGTTCCAAAACGTCGAAAGCGGTTTTTAACGATCGGACTAATGCGTGCGTGATTAATATCGCTTTTAGTAGGTGACGTAAAATACAAACTTCCGATGGCCCAGGTGTTTGAAAGGTTTTTCGCAGCCTCGAGACAATCCAGCGTATCGTTTCTACACCTGGAATCCACGATCGACGATATTGGTTCTAAAAAATCCGCGATCTGAGTCGTCCACTTCATCGTACTGTCTTCGGATCGTATCGGAGAAACGGATCCGCCAAGAGTAATCCAAAAAATTATAGACATGCCTCTTTTTGCAGAATTCGTTGCGCCAATGCCGTAGCTGTAAACGCTGTAAGAGATGCAATATAATTATTACGGAACGAACGTTTATTTCGGTTTCCTTGGCTCTTTTTCTGCAACTTCACATATCCTTGCTTTCAGCCTTTCGTAATTCAAACACGGTTCAACCGATGATGAAATCATTTTGAAAAAATGATGCCCAACTCATCTCCAACGAACAATTATAAAGATATTCTTTCAGGGAATCTTGCCTTCGGTTTGTCAGCAAATTGCACGCATATTTTCAAGCCAAAGAAATTTTTAATACCGTTTTTACGGCCAGGTTTGTCACTTGTATCCAAAAATTTATCGCTCTATTCGACTCCGCGCTTTACATATTATACTTGACATTCTGTCACGCGGACAGTGACACTCGGTCAATCATCGCGAAGCGGATCCGAGAAAAAACATTCGTATAGATCAAGATTTTTTGTTTCGTCAACCTGTTTTCATATCTTTTCAGCCGATTATTTATAACCATTATATTATTGAATCGCAAATCCAATTTAAACAAAGGCAGCAAGCGAATAATCATGTCAAAAAAATTATAAAAATCTTCTGCTACCTACTGCAAGTGTCATATGGTGGCCTTGCTGCGGAGTTTGAAGCCTCAATAATTCCCTTGACGATTATTTATCGTGAACCCGAGACCGGATCTTGATTTACGGCTATTCTAATTTCGCAATTAGCATGCCTATCAGATCACACGTTTGGCTTTTATCTAATTCGCTCACAGGTTTTCTTCCGCGTTACACAGTGTCATAATTAAGCTCGTATGCAAACCCGTGATGTACGTAGGATCGCGGTAAAAATATTGAGGAATCTACAGAAAGGAAAAAAACTAATGAACCAATTAATGAAAACAAGAGATTCCGAATTCCCACCGAACGAAGTACGACACGTGATTAATCAAGCGTTCGTTAAATTCTTTCGAAGTGACTGACGCCGTTGGATCGCAAATTCTGCTCCGTCAAGGCGGATATTTCAGATCTCTGCATTCACATTACCCGGAATATTCAAAGGCGTAATCCTAATCTTTGAAGCCAACCAAGTTTCTATTTTTTTTATTTATTTGATAACCGATCACTAGTCGACGAAACCTCATTTGTTATGCCTAATCGATGGTGACGATGCGAAACGCGTTCGGGCGTATGAATCCCAGAACCTGTTGAATTTTTATAACGGTTCCTACGTACCGATGCTTAATCGTATATCTACAGACACGATTTTCCACCTGTCTCCAACATTGGTTTCTGTATTTTTCCACGTCACGTTCGTCATTATGACCGAGTTCCCGACGCATTGGCGAAAACATATGACACTCTTTGATCAAACTGATTAGAAACTAATGGATATTTTATTTGAGAAGTATGCCTTTCGATATTTTTACCGATTATTGTCTCCGTGTTGTGACCTGTGCTATTCACGAACTCGCTAGCAAACCAGTAAAACCAGATATATCGCATTATTATTTGCGGACGTATGGGATGGTATGATTATTGACGGCAGTACTCGTCTATGTATAGTGGAAATTTAGGCATTCCTATTAAATCGAGTCAACCTTCTTTAATTTACAATCCATCGCCGCTGGCAATTAACGAAACAGAGCTGAATGCTTGATTAGACACCCGTGATTCTGGTCGTTAAATCAGAGTCATTTTGAAGCTGCTATCGCATCAAAAAGCCTCAACTGACCGTCCGTGACGTGAGTGTTAGGATATTCTCAAGTTGTTTCGATGATTTTATAGAAAAAAACTAGTACGGGCCGCACCGGTATTATCGCTGGACTAGTTCCAACGTAATCCTAAATTAATCCGCATGTATTACGTGGAAGGTGGCTTATTCGCTTTCCTTTTTTTTCCTGTCAAAATAAGTAAACTAATATTTACCTTGAATTCTTATCAAATGCATTCTACTTTTATCCGATTTACGAAAATACTCGGCTGCATTATCTTGACACATTGCCGGAAGCGATGAAATCAGATACATAACTGAGGTACAGTTATGTATAATACAAGACGCCGTTTTGATTTGAAAGACCGTCAGCAAAGATTTCTCAACGTTGTTGCCAAACATTCGAAAACAAACAAATTGTTCTCTCTCGGTCGCAAACTTGAGGTACACAACTTTTTATCAAATTTTTTTATTTTCGAGTCCTTGACTTCGGCAATTGCAACAAGTCATTATTTTCATCTGTGCTTAATAAGAATCGTGCAAAATAAAATGGATTGCAACCGTAACGATTCCACACCTGATTGTTATGAACGATTTTTTTTCTGCGGTAGCCTTCATGTACATACCGCAATGAAGAAAGTGAAGGCTCTTCGTAGTCTTTTAAGATAGAGTAAAACAAATTTTCAATTAGCCAACACAGTAACCAGAGATCATTACAAATGCCCGCACGCGATGTTGCGAAATTTATACCAATCAAGCGAAATTTTATTAGGCTGAATTTGGCGCAGTATAATTTCTAAATCCGTAATTAACCAAAATTCGGCAACTGCAAGAATCCAACGCTTGACGTCATTTTACCCGCTTCGAAGGACGTAGGCCGATTTCGACACTTCAAGACCATCGTAAAAAGTAAGTAATGTACGCATGTGCGTCTCTCACTTTTGTGCACCGACTACTTTTTCTCACCGCCTTGTATCTGCGGTGTCTTTTATTCGCTATGCAGTTCCCTATAAATGCTTCCTGAATTCTCAGATTCTGTTCTTTCTGTTTCGAATTCAGGGCCACATACCGTCTTTTCATTATTATCTCGACTTGAACTACACCAATCGTTCGCATATGTATAATTGTGCTAATATTGGTATGTTTAGATTTTGCGCAGTTTGAGATTGAAACACGTTATTGCATTCCTGGTCGCCGTGTTTTTTCAATCGAACGATCATCACCGTCCGAAGATGATCTTCCTTGTGCGCATATCGCAGCAGTTATTGAAAAAATTACGTAAGATCTGCAAGCAATACCCGAAATAACACGAAATGCGTGAAATAGTGACAACAAGCGAATGATCGTCCGTTTAATTAATCATTAGACGCACAATACGGAAGTCTGCAACGCTTCGTGTGTAAATAATTCAATCACTATCAGCGTTATGTATTTTTGGGCGGAGTTTGTGACGCGCAATACTCTCGGCGTCGATCAGACGTCGGTTACTCGTCTTTCAATCTTCGTTCACAGCTCGATACTCGCGAGGGAACTTCTATTAGAATTTCTACCGGCGTGTCCCGCTAACGTGCCGAGAAGAATTTCAATTCTTGCACTATACACGGGCCAGTCTTCCGACAGTCGAATGTGGGTACGAGACTTATTCAAAATGAAATTAAAAATATAAACTACACAATTGCACACGCGCAGAGAAATTCCCGTGCCTGTGACACGCCGGATATTAAATGCATCATCGATTTGCCAAGCATCGCATATAGAGAAGATAGTTACTTGAACGTTCTTGACGAAATTTTTAATAATCAATCGGTATGTCGACGGCGTTTTATCATGCTTACTTTTACTGCAGCTTACCGTTTCTGTTCTCTCTCTCTCTGTCTCTCTCTCTCTCTCTGTCTTTCTCTCTCTCTCTCTTGCTCTCTCTTTCCAGACTAGACACAAAACTTGGTACGAAAAGCCAACGTGAACAACCATGAATAAACACAATGAAATTATTCGAGACGTCTTGTGACGTTAATTAATTAAGAACGCCTCGATCGAACTGCGAGTCGACGCGGATGCGACCTGATCGAAACCTGATGACCGTTGCACATTTTGCTAACGCTCCAACCTACATTCAACCTCGTAGAAATATAACAACGTGGAGTTTTGACACAGTTTCTGATGTTATTGATGTCTGCTAATCGTTGCTGAAATTCTGACTCGTTGTGTTTTTTGTTTATTCTTTCCTTCGCCTCGATCGGTGAGTTTACGGTGAGTTACGATTCCCCGATGAAATCCAGGTAAAGCTGATTACCTACAATTTCTTTCACTTGAAAAAAAGAATTTGTTGGAAGGGTCAAATTAAGCATGAATAGTGCAAAACGGCGTGAACCAGCAAAGCTGTTAACACCAATCTTCAAAGATATCCATGTGTTAATGATACCTCGGTACTATTACGATTTCCTACCCCCACCGCACATGAAAACGATTTAGAGGTCACTGTAGGGAGTTTATATGGTTCGCGAGAAGCAACTCGTAGGTTTCCCTTCTCTCTGGTCACACTCAGCTTGTGCCTCGTCGTGCTTTTGCGACAACGCGGTGTTCTGCTGAATTGCCAAAACAATTCCGAATTGACCAACCACTACACTCGGTGGCGAGTCAAGCAGTTACATCACGATCTCCGGGAAGAATCAATGTCTGGAGCCAACATCATATTCCAAAGTGAGACTTGACTCTGACCGTAGACAAACGCTCGCGGACGAAACTTGTAAAGCTCTACGCGTACCGATTCATTGTTAAAAACGGGTGCGCGTGTGTTGTTCGTTGCAAATATGCAAAGCATAATAATCACTTGTTGCATTTAATTTCAATAACCGCATAATAAATGTGTTAAAAGACAAGTAAACGGATTTTTAGAATTGTCTTTTTTACTTCATTATTTTTAAACAAGGCGAATTTACTTGAAATAAGTAAAAATCTGCACGTGTTCATTAGCCGTGAAGATCCCCAAAACAAACAGCGGCTAGTATTGAGTTGCCTTTTTTTAAATATCCAGCATCGATGCGACTAGTCGTGGCGGAAGGAACGAGTCTTCGCAGAACGAGTTTGGCATTCGCGGCAAGTGTTTCCGTCTACGAACTATGATCGAACTCGCGTAACTATTGTAGGTATACATTTATATTTTTTTCAAATCATCGACCAATGCGCGAGGCATAATATCACAAATGAATATTTATTCTTTCATAATAATTATAAGGTATAGGTCTCAGAGGTGATTAACCATCGACGGCCAATCGAATGACGCATGTCCTTCCCGAATAATTCCATCAATTTCTATACCTAAGCCGCGTGTACCGGACGTTGATGAACTTCCAACGGCACTCAAGCAACGGCGCTGAAAGTGTTACGAAATATCTACGTACGTGAAAAAAGGACGGAGAAGCGGTGCGACAGTTGTTAAAAGTTATTAATCGAACGAAGGTGAAAGTGAAACTACGTGAAACTACATTGTGCCGAGTATAAGGGAGAATTGAAACATCTGTTAATAATTGTGCTTAAAATGGGTGCGCAAACATAAACTAGTCACCGTAAAAGAACACTTTTCATCAGACATTGTATAAACCAAGAGAGTCCAGCTATGCCTACGGTCAGACCGTGGACAGTTATAATAGTGGGACTAACCGTCTCCCATTTTCCGATTGTCTTTGCCGGGGCGAAAGATGAGAGTATATGGAAAACGCAGAGGTCCGGAAAGGAGACCGATGCCCAGGTGGAGCTCGTCTACGAAAATGACAGCGGAAGCATGCTTCCGTTGTTGTCGAGAGATCTAACTCTTCTGGGCCAGGCCGTCGACATGATAAGCAACGACGCCTGCAAGGATCAATGCAAGTCGATGATGGCGGGAATTCACAACCTGACGTCATGGGCCGTAAAGTGTAAGGCTCGTTTAACGTTAATTTAGCGATGTAAGTCCGGCTAATTTGCAAGTCGCGGCAAGCACAGAAATTTGCGTTGGTCGTTACGGCCGCGTTATGTCACTTCTCCGCAAAGCGTATTCGCGCCTTAATAAACAGTACACACTTGACGAATCGTTGAATTAACATATCTGTTTATTTTGACACCTTGGCACCGGCTGTGCACGCGCTCCGTGACTAATCGGAAAAATTTACTGACTCGAGATCTTCCACCCCTTGCTTAGTTTACGACGCGTCGGGAAAATTTCCCGAAGGAGTACTCGGCGGATCCTTGTACCAGCTGGGAAATTTCGACGAATGCCTTCAGATCGGCCCTCTCGACGACGCACCTCTGGGGGTCAACGGACAGTATTGCCTCGGGGAGGTGGGAATCGGCGTGCCTGATCTTTACCGTAATCGAAATGGCACTATTTGGAAGGATTTTGGCGTAAGTCAGCGCCCCCACCTTGCTATACAACCAGTACTACTCTTCGTCCTTAGGGCCAACTCAAGGAGGCCCAACGCGCTCCAATTTTTGCCATTTACATTTGCAGTTTGTTTATAAAAAACATGAAGTGCGCTATTCAATTCGACAACCAATCTGGGCAACAGTTTCGTCCTCGGCTTCCGTTGCCTTCGAATTTCCATTTCATCGTCACTTTTTCATCAATCTTCTTCCTTACTATTTTTCACATCTCGTAAACAATTGATCCAAGAAATGGTTAGGAATGGTGTAATTTTTGTTTTTATTATTATAACACAGAAATGCAAATCTGCGCAAAATTCTTTAGTTTGATGAATTAAGACAGTACAGTACATTTGCATCTAATCACCAGCCTCCGTTGGAGAGGTCCGATGTTGTGGTGACGAAACTCTATTGGGGAATCTGCGTACCAGCGGCTTGCGAACCCCAAGACGTGGAGGATGTGGTTCGGTCCGTTTTGGCGGTAGCCTTCAGCGGCTCTCGTTTGAAATTGACGCCAAGGATACCGGAGGGTTCTTGCTACAAGAGAACGTCTGAGAGCTACAACAATCTGGACATTGCTTACACGTGAGTGAACGACGGCGACATACTTGCAAACAACCGCGTCACCGAAATTAAAAATTGCGCAAGACCGAGAGTAGCGTTCAACGAATAGACGCGGTCGGTTTCGAAATTATTCAAAGCTTATGCAAACCGTTCATTACACCTGTACCATTCGCGGTATCTCGAAGTTTTGTACAAATTTAACTAAGCTCGGCTTGTTCAAACATCGAAACGTACGCGGAAGCGACCTGCATTATTTTGCTGATTCAATATTATCCGAACCAATTATGTTGAAAACGATAAATGATTCGGGACATAAATTATCTTTAATCGAACTGCTCGCGGGATCCGTGATAATTAGACGTATCAATTCGGAAAAAGACATCAAAAAAGACACCGCCAGGAGGCTTCCTTTGACAAAATCAATAAACCTCGATACGTTCTGAAATCCGGCCGACTGCAGACGATTTCATCCTACTAACTGCATAAGTGGACGTTAGTACCTACTTATAATCAACGTAGCAGGAGTGTTAAAAGAATGTTTTTACTACTACCGGACAGCTCTGAATATTGATTTGCAGAAATTAAATTATACTTTATTATCATATGCGAGCGTTTTTGTGCCTCACTCGAAGCCTCGCTGCTTGGTTACCAATGTTATGTATTATATTGGTATCTAATTAACTTTTTTTTTATTCTCATGAAATGAATACAAATAGCCTGATAAATTTTGATAATCAACCGATAACTCAACTACGTGTCATACCGTTCAACCTCGAATAAGAACATCTTGGCGTTCGTTAAACCCTGCGAAAACAGCATCGGTAATTGAATTGCGGGATCCTGATCATATTCCTGCCTGGGCTGAACAAAAACTGTAGGCTTATGAGTTTTTACTCATCAACAGCGCTGTGGCTTCCAGTGCATTTTCAATTAACTAATTATACATTGACACCGGTATAATATCTATTATTTATGAAGATGAAACATTATGCGCCGCACGCTCGAACTTGAAATGAACTCCGAATTTGAAATTGCAATTACCCACATCTGTATACATATATATGTACATAGGATTTCTGTATGAACGGTACACGTATCTTTTTCCATATTTGCAGATGGTTAATATTCTCACTGATATTCCTCCTATTTGCGGGAACTGCGTTTCACCTAACGTATCTTATAAGGAAAAAGAATATACCTGAAGGTGAGTAGATTTCAATTTACATCTACGCGACTTTGATTACTCACGTATGTAATCGATATCATAAAAAGGCTAATAAGACGAACGCATTAGCAAAGTTTAAATTTGTTTATTTTTTATTTTCTCAGGTATGCTGCCCGAAGCGCTCATGGGATTCTCTGTGATATTGAATATGAGAAAACTGAACAGCAGTCCGAAAATGGAAGAGATAGATCTGAGCTGTATTTCTGGTGTCAAGGTGATAGCGATGCTGATAATAATCACGGGACACTCACTGATATTTATCATCAGCGGTCCTGTATTGAATCTAAAATTTTGGCAAGTTGTAAGTATTAGATTATATATACATACAATTATCAGCCAAGTTCACCTTGCCGTAATGGAATCTCACTATTTCAGGCTGTGACAAAAGTGGAAAATGCAGTATTCCTCAACAACCCTCTTTTGGTAGATACGTTCCTGTTGCTGAGTGGATTTCTCATCACTAGCCTCGTCCTCAATCAACTCAACAAAGGATACTCCATCAACTTCCTCTTCGTATATCTTCTACGTTACATAAGGCAACCTATTACTCGTAACATACATCCATTACAGCCCTAGCACTCATACGTGATTAGTACCCGAAAAAATTCTTCCCAAATTTACTTGTAAAATATGCCAATAATCAGGTTGACACCGGCGTACTTCGTGGTCGTTGGATTCTACATGACTTGGTTCTCAAAACTGGGCTCTGGTCCAATGTGGTCTCGCGTTTACCTGGAACAAGAGAGATGCCTGGCTTCATGGTGGTCCAACATGTTGTACATCAACAATTACGTGAAAACTGACCAATTGGTATGCGACACACTCATCGGAAGTATCTTAGCTTTGTCTTTGCAGTTGAAACGAGATAAAAAGCTTCTATTCGCACGAAGATTGTCCGATTACCGCCTTTTCACTTCTAGTGCATGTTCCAATCCTGGTACCTGTCCGTCGACACGCAGCTTTTCGTGCTTGCTCCACTGGTGATTTATCCCCTGCACAAATGGCGTAAAGTTGGAGAGTTCATTCTAGCGGCGGTTACAGCTGTGTCAGTTGTCATACCATTCGTCATAACGTTAACGAACAACTTGGACCCGACGTTATTGGTCTACAGCGAGTAAGAATTGAATTTCAGCTATTTTCTCATGGCAATATACCAGCACGTCAAGAATAATTTTACCCGTGCCAATGAGTAATAATTTGTCATTCCCTGTAGCGAGATGTCGGACTTGTCAACAAATTACTTTTTCATAACGAGCTACGTCAAAACCCACATGAGGGCGTGCTCGTACTGCTTTGGATTAGTTTTCGGATACGTAGTACACCGAATACGACTGTCAGATTACAAACTGTCATCGGTGAGTTTCTATCCACATTCAAGTCGTGGAAATCTCTGCTAATTTTTTCACCCGTGCAAAGTAATCAAACGAACACCTGCTCTTCACCTCGCAGACGACGGTTACAATCGGATGGCTGTTCGCGAGCTTGTCTCTCATAGGCTCCATGTTCACAATCGTGATTTTCTATGGACCTCTGAAAAACTTCAAGCCAGTCGAAGCTGCACTCTACGCGTCCTTGCACAGAGTCTTCTGGAGTCTGGGTACAGGATGGGTTATCTTAGCCTGCGTTACTAAAAATGGAGGTATGGTACTATCGAACCTTCTTCACGATACATCACCGTAATCGGCAAAAGCATGAAGTATTATTTTCTTTATCGTTACAGGTGTCGCGGCAAAGATACTCCAGTGGCGGCCATTCTTACTCCTCAGTCGTTTGACCTATTGCGCTTACCTGATGAATGGAGTGGTCGTCTTAGGGAACGTGGCTTCCACTCGGAGCCCACAGTACCTAGATTTCGTTGCTTTGGTAAACAGTAGTATTTTCCACAGCTGTGACTATTGGAAACAAAATTCGTCTACTCAGCTTCGTTACGAAAGTAACTCATGATATTTCTTACAGTGTCAACAATGCGCAGCCCATTGGGTGGTCACGTTCGTTGGCGCTCTGGTATTATCCATGACGTGCGAATCTCCAATACTTAGACTGGAAAAACTCTTCTTGCCACGAGGTGAGTTACTAAAACTTGAGAACTTGCAGATACTGTCAAGTTCCGAAACGTATATGGAAAGGAAATGTATTTATTCACTACTTTATTTAATATTGAAATCATGGTGTGTATATTTTCATTATTTCAGGGAGACAAAAGGCAAATACCGACAGGAAAAATGAGAGCCAAGATACCAATACTACAGACGCCTGATACAAAATAAAACCGTACTTTTAAAGAGCATAAATATCTATTTCCTCTAATGTATTATACCCTAATGTGATGATGGACCTGTCTATATATTGGGATACTTAAGAGTCCCCGTCTTCAGACGTACGGAATAATTTCCGGTAAATCGGACCCCGCTGCTTCTTCTGCATATTCTTCATCTTCTCATTCTTCATCTCGCACCAGCTGTACGTATTTAACTGTCTTTCAGCCACCGTTATAACATATGCCCAATACCACAGCCCAAATCCGTCAAGTCTCCTCTTGATTCCATTCCCAATTCGCCTCTTCCGAGTACCGCACTTGTTCCTTTTTTCCAGTCAGGAACTCCGCGTCTTTTTCTGCGGACTCTGTCGACTCCAACTCAGTTTCCTCAAGCCCACTAACCGTCGAGCGTTCTTCATCCTCAATCCAATCCAGACTAGCACTATCACCGCTATTACTAGCAGGATATGAGACTGAAGTCGATTCCGCTTCATCGCCTCCAAAGTAACTAAGGTCTTCGTTCTGTCCTCCTGCTGATGGCCTGGCACGTTTGATCTCGTCCTGTTGCGGAGCATCTTTTCGTCCTTCCGAGCCACCTGACCGCGGTCTGGTGTCTTTATCCTTGACTAAGAATCCTACTGGGCCATCTTCCTCTGACCTGGACTTCTGCATCTGCCATGCCTTTTTGAAGGGATGTTCCTGCTCCTGCTCAACAAGCTTCGGCCGCTCTGGCAATACGTATTCCGGGTCCTCCTCGCTCGCTTGACTTCTGATAATGGAGGCCCGCTTGAAAAGTCCAGTTGACGTGGTCTGGCTGTCGCTCATATCAGCGTTTTCTTCCTTGACAAAATCCCACCCAGTATCCTCCTCCGCTTCCAGTTCCTCCTGCGAAATTCTATCTAGATTCTGCAGCGACGTCCGTTTGCTTACCTTTTTCAACATAAAATCGTAGCTCGACGGATCTTTTTCCTCATCTACAAATGTCGTTGGACTTACGGCAGGGCGTGACTGTTGCCTAGAGGGGTTCCAGCTCGTCTCGTCTTCGCTCTGGGTGTCGTACCGTTCTCGGAATGGAGGTCTAGTCTCGCGAAAATCATTTCTGGTAACATCGTACGCAATTTCTTCGTCACTTTCGCTCGGCTCGTGTGAATAGGCATCGGAGGTCGTGTTTGGCACTTTGCTGATACTCCAAGCGCCGAAACTTTTTATTTCTGACGAGTCGTTCAACAGAGCCATTTTACCTTCGGCTGAAGATCGTCTCCTCAGCATGCTCCAGTCCTCCTCTTCGCTCGCAGTTCCAGTTTCATCGGATGGCAAAATCTTGCCTATCTTCTGCCTTCGTAACCGCAGCTCGTATTCCCAGTTCTCCTCGTCACTCACCCTCGGTTCTTCCAACGGCAAGACCTTTGCCGGTAATTGCTTCTTCCTCCAATATGTCGGCTCTTCTGTATCACTCAGTACTTTTCTCTGGAGATCACTTGCACGTGGCAAAGATCCCGTCGACGATCTGAGCGCTGATGATTGTCCATCCAAACCTTTCGTTACTGTTCTTTTCCCATCTCTCGCGCTCTGAGAGGCTGAACGCTCTCTGTTCACGTATTCCCATGACGGCTGCTCTATCGGTCTCCACATTGAAGCCGAGACTCCATCAGTATCTTTTGATGAAGGTCGTTCTCCTTTCGTAGACTCCCTCGATAGGACTTCGTGATCCTTGAGGTCTGACTTTCTGCCGTCACCAGCTCTCGAGAATGAATCGTCTCTCTGTTTGAAATTCCTTGACGATTCCTCTAGATCCTGTACCATTGTTTTTCTACTCTCCCAAGCTCTAGGCTGCGACCGTCCATCTCTTCTGCAAACATCTTCGTCCCGTGGTTGTTGAACGGAAGATCTCTTTAGAGTTTTCGGTTCATCTACGTAGTCGTTCGCTAATATTTCCTGACGACTGAGGCTTCTCCTTTCCCTCCTCACTTCTTTGTTCTCGTCGTTGCTTCGTCTTGGTATTTTTCTAACAGGGGTTTGTATCCAGTCCCACGTGGGAATTTCCTCTTCCTCCTCCGCGTTGCGTCTAATGAATGATTTTCTTCTAGGATGGTCATTCTTGAATGTCTGAACGTCAAGTGTTTCTTCTCCATCTAGATATTCATCCTCGATATTCCTGCTCGAAACTATGTCCTTTTGCCAATCCCAGCCAGTGGACTCGACTTCTTCGTCAGCTAGTGCGCTGTCTTTTTCTACTTGTTTTACTAATATGTGGTTTTTAGTCTCAGTCGTTTTTTCATCAATCTTATCCACGCTGTTGACCTTATCCACCGTCAATCCATCGGTGAATTCCATTATCACGTTCTTTACTTCTTGCATAGGCAAATCCAGAAGCAGCGTCAATGTCACTGACACGCTGATAACGGCTGCTGCTTCATACAAATCGATCTGCAAGCAAAATTCGAACACTTTTTACTACAGTAATACTAGAAGACTGGTGCATTAATAGTCAGTTCAACGGAAGTTATTCTATTGTTATCAAAGAACAAATGAGTAAAATACTCACGGATCTATGAAGTTGGAATTCTGCCGTATACCTTGTGATTCCGACGTTGTAGAAGAATACCGCAAATTGTGTCAGGTAAACGGAGTAAGATATCCTGCTCAATACCACCAGCCAATGGTGGGACAAAAATCTGTTTAATACTCCTGCAAGTGAGAAGAGACTAACAGTTGATCGCCAAAACACATTTGACCAGCGAAACCCGTTACGAATACCAATTTCTACGTAAGTTCCTACAAACCTCCATTTTGGGTAAACGAGGCAAATATAACCCACGATAAAGAAATGGCCCAGAACACTGGCAGGACCACGGCATAATAAGTTGCTTCCTCAACATCATAAGTGTAATCTCTTCTAGCCGATCTCCACGGGGAAAATAACGACCAGAATCCCAAGGCAGCAGCCACTACCCATCCAATAATTACAAGTACCTGCAAACAGTGATTAATCCGTTCAGTGAGCAAAAAAGAAAAAACTTAACAACGGAATTTGCTAATGATGCACCTTGTGAATTCGAACTTGCTTCCCGGTGTAATGCATGAGTGTTCCAAGCGCTGTACCAAAGAGGTAAGGGGTGGCTCGGTGCAATGGCAGCGCGTACGTCAAATTAGCCGTTTTGTACAAGTGCTTCAGCCTGAAAATGATAATTAGATAAAGCTTCATCCCAATTTGTTAAAGGTACAGGATTCACTCACGTCATTCCGTGAAAAATAACCAAAGATAAATAGTTGTTCGTCGTAGCCAGATAGCGGAGAGTTGCCGATACTTGTAGCAGGAAAAGTATAACAAGGATACCGATTACTGGTTTGTTGTAGAGGAAGAAAACCAGCATCGGGGCTATCAAAGACAGTTGCATGTCCAAAGCAAGCTGATGCGTGTGCGTGGCGCACTGTAAAGGTAGTTGATATATCAGTTACTGGTTATGAACAGTGAAAGGTATAATAATTTTTGGTATTTAACTTTTGGTATTTAACTCACCATTTCTTCAAATGGCAAGAAATTTTGAATGTAAAGTAAATTGGTCCAGGCATTTTTCTTGCAGAGATCAGCGTTGCTCTTGACAACGCTGTTCCACTGTGGTCCAGATCCCACGTGCTCCATGACAAACGCGTACCAAAACACCACAGCCAGAAGCACTGGTGTTAACCTAAAATAACCATGCTAAAAATACTGTACAAAAATTTTATACAATACGTTATTCCGTTTCCGGATCGAATTCTTGCGGACCTGATGAACCTGGTGACAAATCGACAGAACCATCGAATCTCCCCACGTTTATTGTATTCCTTAGCCATGTTGTACGCGGTTAAAACTCCGCTCAGAAGTAGGAACGAGTCCGTGTATACGAGCGAAACCCTTAGAATAGAACTGATCGGATTATTGGCCACCTGAGCATAGCAGAAGTTATGATAAATCATAAAGCTACTCGGTCAAGATAAGGAGTGCGATCAAAGTCTACCTCAGTTAAAGATATTCTGTTTGCAAAAGGTATTCTGGACATGGGGATCAGTTTGTGAGCCACGTAGAGTAAAATTGTCGCCAGCGTTCTGATACCATGTATGCATCGGATGTCGTTCCCGCTTTGGGAATCCTGCAGTAGTAACGTCGTCGTTCGTCGCAATGAGAATGCCATTATAATTCTTTCGGAATAGCTGCCTGCGAACACAATAAACAATCCACGTGGTAAACGCAATGCGGTAGTTATTCGCCAGGTGGTACGAAATCATCACTTTACCCGGCCTGTCGAAAGTGAGAAAAAAATCACGCAGCGTCGCAACCAAGACCAGGCACACTGTCATCGCGTAAAAATACCTGCAGACATAAAATAGTATCAGAAAATAAAGATAATCAAATGCGATCTTATGCTAGTAAAGGGAATAGAAATGATTACAGCAATAAATGCGGCCCAAGGCCAAGGCTTTCTACAACGAATGCAGCCTACGTGGCATCAGTGGGTGCACATCCTCACTTGAGATGCGTGAATTTATTTTTATCCTGGCTGGAAGGCACGCGATACTTCAGCCATGGATTACACTGTTCAAGCTATTAATAATTCAAACTCAACAGACCTTGTGGTTCAGCTTTTACCATTTTATATCCACGAAGTAACGCTGAACAACCAGGCCGAAGAGATGAAACTAAAATTTTACCGTTCAGGAGAAAATTTTACTCACAAAATGGCAACTGTCTCCTTGGAGTACGGCTGCGCCTTTTGTTTAACGTAGCAAGAATCCGGGTCAACACCGATGGAAAACCTTAGTCCCATTGATTCGTTGTAAGCGCTAAGAGCGTCTTTTATCACCGATTGAACGTCCGCTGGTGAGCAGGCAGCCGGAACACAAAGTGCCCAGTTAGCGGTAGTGAATCTTGGAATGAAGTGCGACGGCTGAAAACCTCCTAAGACTTACAACACGCCACCAGTAATGGATGCGCTACGATCTCCTAGGCTTACCCCGTTCATGCTGGCTCTGAGGAACGCTCGGCTCTGCATAAAGTTCACAGGAATTTTCGTATCGTGTCTCGTCGCCTGCAAATCAATAGTTGCCAGGCAATACTTTCCCTGGACCTTAACCGTCTTCTCATCGACCTTGACATACGCCTTTACACCCAGACATTGGTCAAAGTCGCCCAGCTGATTTATGTTACCGCGTAACAAGCCCGATGGCACTTTAGCGCTCGAATCCAACACTGGAAGTGAATTTCAAATCATCAGCCGTAACCGTTGTTGTTTAAGTCTACTATCCCGGAGTTGGAAAATATTCAAACATGAGCGAAGCACAAAGCTTCAGTCTTGAATTAACATCAGAGAATAACTCGCACAATTCCAACTCTATTGGCATTGGATAACGGTAGCCACCTTGGCTAAGTGCCGAACGACGACCCCGAGAAATACCGGCTGCTGAATACCTTGTAAAACATGATGATTCTCTGGGAAAGAATCCTCGGAAAATAGCAAAATCTATTTCACTTGTTGGCCGATAAACTAAAAGCGATTGAGGTGGCAAAATTTGCGTACGACGACACGTTACAACGAGACGAACAAAATAAAACATTACAAATCGAATACGTAAACTCACTTTGCAAGGCCCACAATTTGTATCCACGAAGTTGTCGTAGAAATATTTTTCCGTGCTGCTGGCAGACGGGGTTTTCTATAGCGGTAAAGTTTGGCGTAAATGACGGTGTGGTCAGTAATAAGTCGTTCAGTTCCGACAGAGTGATGGAGGCCTCCATCCGTTTCTTTGGCTTAGCATTTGACTCTACAACACTCAAGAGGCATGTTACAACGGAAAAGGATAAGGTGTGTGACAATCACGTCCATCGACAGTTAATTATACTCACTAGTTGACTTTTGATCTGATTCTCTTTCAGGGACCTTGACTTTGGACTTTTCGGATTGTTTTGCCAGTGGCTGGGGCGGTGGCTTGGCTTCCTTTGTGGGCTGCCTGGGTCCTGCTTTGTTCTTTCCCTTTTTTACCGTTCCATTCGTCTTTTGCGAGGCGAGAGGTAGGGTGATATTTTCTGATGGTTTTACGACAAGCAATGATTCCGACTTCTGCTCACCGGTGGACGCTGGCTTCAGGACTTCGATTTTCTCTGCGTCGCTCGAAACCTTCTGTACCTGTCGAGGCTCAGTTTTCGTAACCTTTTGAGGTGCAGCTTTTTCAAACGAGTCTTCAATCGACCTACCGAGAACTACTTCCATTGATTTCGATTTGTCGGCGAGTCTGACACGTTCAAGCTTTCGTGGCGGAGGTATAACCACATCCTCGACTTTACCTGTGTCATCCTTTTTCACCTCTGATTGATCGCCGTCGTCGTCATTTTCACTGGTCGAGTATTTACTAACACTGATTTTCGAAGCATCCCGAGTTGTCCCGTCGAATTCTGTTTCCTGAGCGACAAATTTATCACCATTTTCTTCAACGAGATCCACCACTGCAGCTTGATCACTGGCTCCGTCATCATGCCGTGTGGTTTTAGTCGCGGCTTCCATATCTTCATTGCTTTGTCCCGTACTGTCTGCTGTTATTAATTTTTCGATATCTTCAATGCTCTGCCTTGTACTATTTTCAGTGGACCGCATGTGATGCACAGGAGTAACTTTTATGCTCATTTTATCACTTGGCATATCCTGCTTCGCAATTTTAGCTTCGTGCTTTATTCTGATGTGTTTATCTTCCACAGACTCAGTACTTTCAACATCCTCGTTATTTGAGTCGAGAACCTGTTCGTCTTCGACTTTTATTCGTCCATAGTCAGCATCTTCGTCATCGTCCTCATTTTCACTGGATTTGGTGGCCTCGTCATCCTTAATCTCTTCTTCCGATTCTGTTTGACTTCCTTCTTCATCTTTGGAATAGTTTTCGACATCCTCGTCTTCGTCTTCATTTCCATCCTCACCGTCATTTTCTTCCTCGCCATCAGTGTCATCGCGATCTTCATCGTCATCGTCATTTTCTTCATCATAGTCTTCGCTATCGTCGTTATCATCCTCATTCTCCTCAGTCTCTATCGTGCCATCGTCATCCTCGTAAGAATTTCCAGAGTAAGACTTCGACTGAATGCTACTCCGGGCAAAACCACTGGCAGCAGCTTTTGTCACAGCGGAATTCCTGAGCTGAGCTCTAACGACATCCGGAACCTTAACACTTGCCACTTTTTCGAACTTTGACTTGACGTAACTGGAAGCACCCACATGTGCTCGATCATTGTCACGCACTTCACCCGACTCTTCAACAAGTGGTTGACTTTTCGTCGGACGTGACGAGAATGCGGTTGCACCCTCGAACCTCCTGCGTAACCCGATTATGGGGGACGACGAGGTGGTGGCTGACAATCCGGACGTTTTATGTTGAGCGCACTTGCCGAAGAGGGGATTGCACGAGGTTCGCGTTTGCTCTATAGAAGCTGAACCGCCGCCGTCTCGAATACGGAACGCACCCACGCCATCCGGGATCAGAAACAGTAGTGAAGCCAACGCCAACACTAGAAACAGAATCCTAGCCAGCTGAACTCCGCAGCCTGCTTGGAGAAGGTGAACCATGCCCATGGCGGGCGCAGTCATAGCTCCATCACCTTCGCATTGACCCGCTGGCCCTGTGTTTACCCTGCGACTTACTCTGCCGTTTAATGCTGGACCGATCACACAAACTACACACCAGAACTAAACTCCCAGACGCGCAACCACCAAGCTGTTCCCGACTGGTCGCTGCACGACGGACCCACAGAATTAGAGCATATGGCATCATCCCAGCAGCTATGAGTTTTATTTAGCATCAGCATTTGAATGCTGCTCCGCGACGGCTAGATCAAGACGCAGGGCGTCTGCGCCGCGACGCCCGCCACGCGGTCCCGCTTCCCCACTCCTCGGCGTACCTCACCCGGGGCGTCGCGACGCCCGAAGAGCATATCACGGTGCTCGAAATATACTTATCTGTCACGGTGAATTCTCATCCCAATATAGAGGTAACTTCATGCATCTGCAAGAAAATTCATATCCGAAGATCCGAAATCTGTTCGCCAAACATCGCATTATACGCTGTTCGCTCTTAGTGATCCAACAAATTGTTATGTCTCCACTTCCGGCTCGACCTCGTACCAAGATATCGTTTCAGCGGAATTCTGTTCCACGACGATGTTCTTTCACTGACATGAACCTATCGTATGCAGATTGTGCACATCGTGCGCAGGTATCTGTTCACATATTAATTGTTAAGGATAAATTCGAAACAATTGCGCAGTCGTTCACACACGAACGGAGAAGTCCACGAAAATTCATTTATCATCTGAACACTTGTAAGAAGAAATTTTTTGGGATTTCGTTTTTGTTTTTTTTTTTAAGACGTTATGTTCTTAATCCCATGCCTATCTCTTCAGATCAATCCTTCACAGTGTTTCAAGTATTTTACTGTTTGCGGCATGAGAGCCCATTTCCTCAGGCGAATCTTGTAACACGCATTATATTCGGGAGGAAATGTGGGACAAAAAAGGGGTCTTCCAGGTTTCTTCGTAGGGCGAACACCGATTTGTTTATCGGGGCACAAAGTTAGGCCACATTCAGAATATCATGATTTTCCTTATAATTATCATTTCTTTAATAAAATTCTGATATTTCTTGTATTTTTATTCATTTATTCGTTAAGTCATTACACATTTGAGTACTTCTGGTAATTTCTGTTAGATTGTTGATAAATATTATGTTAAAAATTTTCCTACGCACATTTTAATAATACGAAACTCATTGAGTATGCTCGATGAATAACAAAAATAATCGACAAACCAAGTTGGAAAAGGGCAATTTCTTGTGATTCTCTTTATTGTTCGTAAACAACGATAGATGAGTAAAGAATAACGAAATTCGATTGAAATATTTTAACAGCAGCAAATATCTGAATAATATTCCATAGTAGTATAACAACGGTGGAAACTGAAGAATGTAGTATATCACTTGTCTTTTGTAGCCTCATTTGAAATCCTTGTCTTCTTGTCAAACCCTTCCGTTGGTATGGCTTGGTTTGATCCTAATACGCGATTGGTGAAAATATTTTCCAGCACCGCAGCTGGGGCTTCGAAACATAGGTATACGAAAAACCCCACCCCTATTGACATCACCATATTAGTTAAATAAGCTTCAATCTGCAACAAGTTCGGTTGTTATGTTTGGGTGCAAGTTGAATAAATGAATGAATAAATGGGTTTCTTTTCAACTCACGATTGTTGAGTTGGCAACAAAGTCAAGGGTTATTTCATGCGTCAGCCTCATCACTTGAATCCCAACGTGTATCAAATAAATTGAATATGAGATCCGACTTAGTGGCTGGAAAAATGGCGAAGACAAGAAACCGGTAACGGGTCCTGAAATTTCAGCAAATTTACGTGCTCGCTATTAGATTCCCATTCGCCTGCGTGATAAAGAAGCATTGTAAGGGATTCACGGTGTCATGCGATTTCCAATCAAGTAATTGAATCTACTTACCTCCGTAACCCTGAGTACACGCGTAAACGATCCAGGCAACGGCAATCGACCAGAACGGACGTGACGTAAGAGCATACACAGTTTCCAATGCAAGGTTGTACCCAATATCAGTGTTGTAGATATAGTGAGTAGACCCTACGCAAAGTAGCATAAGAACACAAGCTATGATCCAACTGATCGCTGCGTTCACCTGAAACGCAAACATTTTTAACGAGTAAGACTCGAACGCTAATCGAGTACGGATGTAATTGATAATCTCCAGAAAAATCATCTGAATAACCTTTGTCAGCTGCCTTTTTGTATTCGCGACGTCGTAACCCAAAAGGACTCCCAGAAAGTAAGGAAAACCTCTATTGTAAGTAGGCATGTAGAAGTCAAATAAATTTTCCGATATAATTTTCCTGTAATAGAAAATATTGACGATAACGATTTTGCTGTTTGTTCAACAAACTATTCTGATATTGTATATATTACAGTATTGACTGACCCTTGTTCAACGCGCAAAGCAGAAAGTCTATTAGAGTAGCTGCTGGTAGCTAAAACGACAGGTGGTATAGCAACAGAGATTACGAGGAAGCAGCCAAGTAGACGGAGTCCGTATTTTGGCCAGCGATGAAGCGAATACATGATAATCGAAGATATCCAAAACAGTTGCATTTCTGCAGCCAAGTACCAGCTATGTATGAGGCACTGAAATTTCACACAATTCCACGATCTTCAAAGGTTCAAATATATTCGAATACGTGAAAATGATACTGTCACTAACTAATGAAAATCAACTTTATTAAAAACAAAAAAAAAATGTAAAAATTTATGTTCAGGTCCATGTTAATACACAGGAAAAAACGCTTAGATAAAATCAGAAAATGAAAATATGTTTGTTACGGTACCTAAGGATAGAGATTTGAGTTAAATTATGTGGGAGGGGTGTAAGAGTAACGGACCCTGTGTTGTCAGACAAAAATTTCTTGAATTAGCCACTGGAATCGGGCGCCACAATCGGGCAGCAACGACGCGCGCTGGGTTTCAGATTTTTCAGTCGAGTTCTAGACACGGTGATGACCAGAAGTGAGTAGTTGAGTAGATTTCGGTATTCAAACAACAGCGATACGAGGGAAGAGTCCGTCAATTTGAAGAAAAATTAATTGACCGTGAAGAGAAAATCTTGCCGTGGCTGGAAATGTGTGTGAGAAAATCTGGCCACAGGGGAGCAAATTTCGGTATCGTTGTGAAAACAAACACTTTGCCGATGTGCGTGCGACTTTTCTCAGCCAGTGGTCGTTTCCGTTAATAAAAGAATCGTGACGGGTACATTCTTCGAAGGATCTTCTAGACGTTTGTTGGTCGCGTGTATTATTATGTGTCAAGTGAAAGCGATCAATTGTTACAAAATTGAAATGCAGTGAGTGTTTGATTCGGGGAACACGCAAATTTACTCACCATCCTCTCTTTATTCACAAAATTCTGAAGGTACAGCAAATTGACCCACCAATTTTCATGGCAATTCTCTACGCTTCTAGCCACAAACGAGCCCCCGATGATACCGTTTCCATTCCAACGTGCAAGAAACGAGGAAATCAACATGACGAAAGCCAAAGATGGGGTTAATCTGTAAGAGAAAATAAATCATATATACCGAATGAGCGATTTATGGAGGTTCATGGTCTGTACAGCCCAGCTAGATTCAAAGCGGTAGGCTGAATCGAGTTTGGATCGGGAATCTGATAAAGTGTTATGGAGTTTTGAAAACTGACCTGAGATAGCGATGAAGGTAAAACCTCCTCCAATTAATAGGTTTTCCCGATTTTCTTGCTAGGAAAAACGAGTAAGCCATCAAAAATCCGCTCAGTAGAAAGAAAGTGTCGACAGCGAATGGCGCCGCCTCGATGTAAAGAGATGTCCATGAATTGTACCACTGAAGATTATTATACATGATTAAGCTGTAAACGATTCGTTACCGATTGGTCTAACTACAAATTATTTACTCGACTGTCTCCATCCTACACGTCAGTGTTACCCGGTAAGTAAAGGGGTGAAGTTTGTCGGATATAACGTAGGCCGTAGACTTCTAAGAGTATTCTAAACTAAGATCGCATCATAATGCAGACAAGATATCATCCGGTTCTCACAATGAGATGAATTGTACAACTTACTTTATCCACGTCCGCCCGATTGACCGTCGGTATCAGAAGAAACATGAAGGACTGATGATGCACGACAATCCAGCACATGCTCAAAACTCTCATACCTTCGATCGCCGGTAGCTCTTTTGTGACGAACATTTCAAGTATATTTGTATAGAAGGAGAATTTCGAGAATTTAATCATCACAGAAGATGCTTCTGCTGGTCTACGTCTCCTCACGAAATCGCAGACAGTGCAGAATATCAAAAATACGCCAACTGCCACTACGAACATTCTGAAATTCATTTACTGGTTATTTTCTAGTGTACACGGGGTTACCTTGGAACCGTATTCGCCGTGTAAACTCACATCGTCGATAATGTTCCAACGGAGAAACCTTCGACTTCCTCTCGTGCGCACAATGCTTCGGTAGCGCTGAATCCAAGATCGCTTAGTACCGGTATGTTCCCGAGGGCGGCATTCATGATCTGCTCAACTTGCGTCTCATTGCAAGAGGATGGAAAACAAACTGATGAGAAAATGCGATCATTAACTCGACTGATTGCAGGTGTAAGTGTGCGAAAGATCGACATAAACGACACCATGCACAGCTTCCCTCGAATACTGACGTTGTCGGATTGTCCATTGACTTCGATGCATTCATCGTACGTTCCGAGATCCAGAATGTTACCTCTTACAAATCCTGACGAGGCATCTAGCACTGCAATCCGATCACAACATCCCAACAGAGTACGTAAATTTGCATTGATGAAATTAACAAGTTAACGTGTGTTTTTAAAATCCACGTCAGCGTCGAAAATTTGTCGAGACTATACATCAGTAATAATTAAAAAATAGCGCCGAACAGTAAATATTTGCGTATCATGCTAGTAAAATTACTGAAATACTGGAATATGTAGATAACATGTCAAAAAATGTTTCATTTCTGCTGGATTCAGCAATTCACGTTTGATCAATGTTCACTCGAAAGACGTCAAACGATATATCGATTCCTTCATTTGAAATTCATTTTTATGATTCTATGTCTTAACTTTTCTCCAATCATCTATTCGAATCCTACATAAGCTCATAGAAACTCTCTTGCAATGATAATTTAGTACACTCTTACTTTGCACGGCCCATGTCTGGCCGGATTCGACCGCCTGAATTACAGCAAGAATTTTCGCCGCGCAGGTAGATTCGGACGATTGTACAGCCAATTTGATCTCTTCTTTCCACCGCATTGGTAAATAAGGAACGATATTTGTAGACGATGTTCCGATTTTTATTGTATCATTTTTCAAAGACGCGAAAACCAAACTTTCCGTCAAAGCACAAATTAATACTGCTAAGTGTTCATTGCGAAAGAAGAACATTGTGCAATTGTGTAGTTGACTGGAGTCACTAAGACGGAATGACACTTCGCGAGTGAATGTTATAGTCCTGTTCGGATCCCCACGACTTGGTTATCGGAGAACATTCCCACCGAGAACATGCTTGGTGAGAAACAGCCAATGAAAGCTCTTCTGTTCAATTACCTTTTTTGTGACAACAAGAGGACCTAACAGTGTATACGAGCGAATATTTTTACTTCAATTAAGTAGTTATACAGATACCATGTAACGGCGATCGTTATACTTTACTATTTTTTTTTTCTTTTGTTAATACCTGATACAATACAGCTGAGAATAGATTTCATCTTGAATTTTGGACCTTAAACGATCTGCCCATTACATTAAAATTTACATAAATGCATACGCGTATAAACGCTTCTATAATTCAGAACAGTCCCCATGCCTTTCCAACGACACGATATCGGGAAAACGTGAAAAAATCAGTGCATGCTTAAGCGATAGCCACAGTCAGATTATATGATTATAATTATAGTACATAATATTTTGCACGCCGCTGGTATAAACGAGCTTCAGGTAATTGTAGATGATGATACATGCCTATTGTATCACATTCTCCAGTCACTGCTTCGTTACCCATACATGTTAGTCATAATATTCCCGAATCTTTATTCTGTAAATGTGCACGTTACGATACTAGTTTAATACGATGCTAAATCGACGTCGGATTGACACCAGTGACGTTAGATCATTCTGATTTCCTATATCGCTACTACTTCTACTTCCTACATCGCAATGCAAACAAACTATCCATTCATCGTTAAAATACCAGATTTTATCGTCATTACAACGTATGGTTCGAAAAAAATAACGTACGTTCCGTGTTACCTATCAGCGGGTTCATACTCTGCAACCTCGGACGTAGTTCACGACATGTGGTTATTTTCTTTATTTATAACTGTTAGCATACGACGGACATTCGATCCGTACGTGTAATAAAGTTTTAACAGATCACAAATAATTCTGGGCAAAGTGCGTCATATCACAACTATTAAACACTGACGATAATCCCGTGCCGGTATCTATTACTGCTGTTTATTCCACCCAGTGTGTAAGATCGTTAAAATATTCTTGTACTATTGTAATCTCTCTGCATTCTCACAGTGTATTAGCAATTAATGAAAAGTATTCTTTATGTGGTATACGAATATTGTGACTAACCGATTGTCGTGCACTTACAGATTAGTATGCGAATGTTAGGCGCCAATGACTTTCAACATCGAACACTGAAGAACAAAGCGGTCAAAAATTTTGACGCGGTCCGTAAAGGCTCACTATAACCATGATCGGCTCGATGCGTAAATTTCAAGTTAATGGATAATTCTTATTAGTACAAATAATCCCTACTCGCGTATTCATGTACAGATACAGATACTTATATGTCATAACATTTTTTGAACACGGAAAAATTGAAATTGGATAGAACTACAACTAGGGTGTGTAGAACTATTGTTTAATACTAACAATTGTCAAAATAATGTTTCCAAAAATATAACACTAGACAGACAACGGCACATCAGTCCTCCTTTGTCGATTCTTTTAGAATTCCTGCTTCGTTGACCTGCAGTTCCTTGTTCGTACCTTGTACCAGGGTAACTCGGTTAGACTCTGATTTGGTTTTAACGAACATTTTCTCCAGCACAACCATCGGAGATTCGAAGAATAAGGTGAAGATAAAACCCACGATGAGTGAAAGCGCCAAATCAGCAAAATAATCATAAAACTGCAAACAGATGGGTTGAATTACAAATGTCCAGATTGAAAAAACAGAAATTCAAAAGAAAAACTTACAATTAAAGAATTTGAAAACGCCACTGGAGTCCGTGCGACAGCATTCCTTCCAGATTGAATCAAAAAATGCAGCAAATATGTGGAATATGATAACCGACTAAGAGGCAAGAAGAGCGGCAAGGACAAAAATCTGTTTACGAAACCTGAAACATTGTCAACAAAGTCTTACGTCTGATCAATGAATTGTACTTCCTTAATAGAGTCAGACAAAGACTTTACGGTGTTCTGTACTTTAGCGCAGACATTTCGATCGAGCAATGAAATGGATGCTTGCCTCCATATCCGTGAGTACATGCATAAATGACCCAAGCCATGGCAATCGACCAGCATGGACGTAACGTCAGGGCGAATACAGCTTCCAATACGCGGTTATATGCGAAATTATCACTGTAGTTAAGATGAGTAGCGCACGCGCAAAATAGGAGAAGAACAAAGGTTATAAGCCAGTTGATCGATACGTTCACCTGAAAATCCGAAAATATTTCGACCGTAATCGATCGCTTGATCGTCAAAATATGATCAAAGTTTATCATCGTGTGAAAACTTTTTCTAAAATACCTTCGTTAACTGCCTCTTCTTATTCACTACGTCGTAACCCAAAAGCATTCCTACGAAGTAGGCGCCGGCTCGGTTGTAAGTCGGCATGTAGAACTTGTAAAAGTCATTCACGACCGCTTTTCTGATGTGCAAATAATTATGATGATCATCTGCTTTTCAGTGAACAACGTATTTCATTGGCATTCACTTACCCCAGATCCACGCGCATGGTGCATATTCTATTAGAGTAACCGTTGAGAGCTAGAACAACGGGTGGTGTGACAATCGAGGCAAGAAGGAAGAAACCAAGTATTCGGATTCCATATTTTGGCCAGCGATGAAGTGGATATACAATAATTGGAGATATCCAAAAGAGTTGCATGTCGGCAGCCAAATACCAGGTGTGCAGTAAACACTGTAATTTTTCATAACCCCATAGACACGAGGTAATCAGATTTATTACAATGGACCAGGACTACTTTTGCTTTGTACGCGATCAAAAGACACATTGACATTGATGAGTGACATCCACGCTTTTCACGGTGTCTCATATACGTTTTTGGATACGCGTGTTGAAAGGTTTATCAACACTTTCTCACTTCATAAGACCTCTCAACGCAACAAATCTAACAATATATTCGATTTAGTAAAAGCGGGGAGCTGTACTTACCGATCGTTCCACATTCACCAAGTTTTGAAGGTACAATAAATTGACCCACCAATTTTCTTGGCAAGTTTGTATGCCTGTATTAAGCAAAGTGTTCCATAGAGGGCCGTTGGCAACGCGATGTGCAAGTAACGAAACGAACAACATAACGACCGCTAAGGATGTCGTGAGTCTATGAAAAACATAAAAATTTCCCATCTATAGCTCCTGACTACATGCAATGTTGAACGTTACGCCTGAATGAATTGTGGAACAAAAGAGTACATTGCAATATATACGGTGTAAGCTGAACTCCATAATTTTAAATCAACGTTTTCAAAACTCACCTGATGTAACGACGAAGGTAGAGCATTGGCCAATTAATTCGCCTTCCCGATTTCATCGCTTTAAGTAGCAAGTAAGCTGTGAAAAATCCGCTCACTAGAAAGAAGGTGTCGACAGCAAATGGCGCCGCCTCAATGTACAAAGATGTCCATGAATTCAACCACTGCGGATCGATTGTGACAATATTATTGACTTGCTTGGACTGACGGTAGATGATTTGTATTCTTTGAGTAAACTTATTTACGCATTAATAATCATCTCTACTATAATGCAAATCGCACATTTTGAAGAGTATTCCACGTTGTGATCACTTCCGGACAGCGAACTCTATTGGGATGATAATGAAGGTACTTTTTTCGCATCACTTTGCCGACAAAGTAGCCTTCGATGATTAGAGCAATTGTGGTCACTATTACATTGAGTGTACAGTTCAACTTACTTCGTCGATTTCGAATACATTGACAACCAGCCTGATGAATAAAGTAAGGAATCCATGACCCAGTATAACCCAGCACATACTTAGAACTCTGAGACCTTGGACCGATCTCAGCGTATCAGGTTTAACTTTCGTGCTTAACACAGCGAGTGCATTGGTATAGAGGGAGAATTTCGCCAAAGAATCCAATGAACTAGATGCTTTTGTCGGCCTAAGTCTTCTCGCAATGTCACAGATGGTACAAGCAATCATGAACACGACAACAGCCGAGAAAAAAATTCTGAAACCAATGCACCGTTTTCTTTCATAGTCAAATCGGACTGGTTTCAAAAATCTATGTCAAAAGTCAACTCACATCGTGTAAATTTCTCCAGCATTCAAATCATCAGATCCCACTTGCGCACAGGACGCTTTACTAACTTCAAATTCTAGATCGCTGATAGCCGGTGTGTTCATGATGGTGGCATTAATTATTTGCTCAACATGAGTCTCATTGCACGCCGATGGAACACAAAGCGATGAGAAAATACGAAGATAATCCATACCATCAAGCGCAGGTGACGTGGGAGACATCGAACCGAGCGAAACCGTGCAGTGCTTACCCCGGATACTGAAGTTGTTGTATCGCTCATTGACTTCGACACACTCGTCGTACATTCCGACATCTCTGAAGTTTCCTCTCATAAGTCCCGACTGAAAACTCGACGAGGCATCCAGCACTATTATAGGGAACAGAATCACTATTAAATGCATAATTATACATAGGTGCATACATTTTTTATGAGGCGAACCTCAACTTGTAAAGAAACAAGATCGTTTGCTATTACGATAACGGAGCATTCTTCATACCTGACATTCACAATTGGTTTGTTTCTTACTTTGCAAAGCCCATTCTTGGCCGGATTCGATGGCTTTTATCAACACCGCGACTTCATCCGCACAGGAAGACTCAGAGGTTTGGACAACTGATTTGAAACCTTCTATCCATGGCCGTCGTGAAGAGGTAACAATCCTTTTAACCCATACCCTACTTTTGTCCGTACCATGATCCATAGATGCAAAGCTCGAACTTTGTATCGAAGTGACGAACAGCACCGCCAAGAGTAAGTTAAGATGAGAAAACATTTCACCTTCACAGTTAGTTGTTTTCAGGAAGACTGATCGGTACGTTCTGAGGAAGAGTTGATTCCAGACTACAGCAAATGGTAGTTAAAATTTGAAATTTGGTGGGATGACACAACTTTCGACACAGCTCCTTATAAATGTTGTGTACAACCGCAAGTTGTAGTGGAACTATAGTCAAAATACATAATTTCGTTAAAGTGTTTCCACAAGCATCATCAATACGCTAACAAACGTCATGTTTAGGTTAACCACTTAAGTGCCAAGGCGTCATAGCGGCGTCAAGCGCGACCGTGCCGCAATTACCAAAAATCCCGGAAAGCGTCATAAAGTAATTTAATATTTTTAGTGTCTCAGATGGATACTTACTTTTAAAAGCATGTGTTTTAGATATTCTTAAGGTTAAAGAATCCGATTACGACCGTAATAAGTTGTATTTTTCCGTGTATTCATTCATACAGTTTTGAGCCTCTGAAGTTGACGAATTTTTTTTATCATTTTCTCAAATCGCGTCATAGAACGAACTATCATCATCTTTCTTTGGGGTGAATTTTTCTTTTAAAAAACATTGAATAATAATATTTACACCGCTCTTCGTAATTCACACAACGTGATTCATCGATCCATTATAAAGCCTCAAGAGGGAGGTGATAATTCGTGAGTTTTTTCTGAAAAAATTTTCACTCCAACGTTCTTTGCACTGATTCTATTTCATCACGTACGCTTTTATATCACGAGTTTATGGGTTTATGGAATGTGGTTCATTCTTATGTTTTCTACAGTGATAATTACGAAAGCTGCCGGTCATATAATGTGTAACGTCATTTTTGAATAATGTTGACCCCTCCCCTTTCCAAAGATAACTTGATACTGGTTTAAAAACATAACATTATCTATGTTCTCTTCATCCTCAGCACAATTCGGGTAATTTTGAAATGAACGTTAGACTCAACTATTGATAAACGAATATGGCTATATACGAGCCGAGTATTGAATAAATTCAACTTTTATGAGAAAAGCCGAAAATGCAAGAAACGGCGTTATGTGATGAAGACCCGCTTTACTGAGACCCCTCGCTCCACCTTCTAAAATACGTCACGTAATTTAAGTGCAGCCCACGGCTAATTGATACCCACACATCGGGTTCAAAGTATGAAATTGACCGCGAAACAATGCAAACAAAAATACGTTCATTGAAAATAGATGGAAAATTACAAGTAATACGATAGTTCTAGACGCAACATGTCTTACGTATACATATAATATATGCATATTCAAAATTACAGTACTCGTCAAAAGATGGTACTATCGGTCCGCTGTCGTCAACTCATTTCGATTCCTTGCATTCCCAGCAATTCTGTAACTAGAAACGTTTCCTTTACCTTTGGTCGACGCAGATAACCTCGGGCTTATACCTATATGAACGCGCGTACGTGTTCGGCGGTATATGTATATGCAGATTTGGAATGAATTGTAACAATTGTTTCTGCCTATCAAATTACGATTGTTGATAAAAGCGTTGAAATATTCGACTTTCCACTTATTACCTAATAGAATTAAAAACTGTACGGTTATTAAAAACATTTTATTATTATTATCATTGTTCTTACATCAAGGTTTTTCCATTTCATCAACCATATAGCTGTGGAATTTTAACAGTCTACCTCTTCTTAAATCATCTCGGTCATGTAATTAAAACCGATAATGTCTGATGGTGGTTTTACTCACTACTGCGTCCTGTCCCTGAATTGGTTATTCATTTGTCGAATGACAATTAAACTTAAAAAATTTTGATAGCGAAACTGCAATGGACTATTCAATAATGCTATGAATACAACAAACGAAAATGAAGAGCGATTAGACATTTGAAAACCATGGATTGCTGGTAAATTTTCATTTATAAAAAATATTTTTCAGTACCCGTAAAGTAGCCGGAAAGCACCCAGGATGATCGATTAGAGAAAAATTTTATAATAAGGATTAGGCCGCCGTCATGTTTAGCATCGTATCCTCCTCCTTCGCTTTCCCATTATTATCAGACATTTGCGGGAGAGTGCTGGATTGTTCTGATTTCTGATTATTCTTCATGAGAATTTTTTCCAATACAATAACTGGAGATTCAATGAATACACTAAGGATGAAAGCAAATGCTATCGATACCACCATGTCACCGCAAAATTCGTTGAACTGTAAAGAAATCGGGTGATTGTCGTTGCACGGGAAAAAATCGAGTCTCCGCAACAGTTACGAAAAATATATAACAAGTAAATCTCACCACCCTTAAGTCTGAAAAGACACCAGGTACCCGTGTGGAAAAACTCTTCACCCACTGAATCAACATATGCACCAAGTAAATGTTATACGTTAACCGACCCAATGGCAGGAAAATCGGCAGTGATAAGAAACTGCTAAGAAAACCTGAAAAATATTCAATCATATCGATATGCCATTGAGTTACACCAGTTTAGGTGAGAATCCTTATACGTTAAACTTAAAAACAGAAAGAGAAAAAATTGAAAGATTTGTAGATACTCAGCTTAGTTTAAAAAAAGAATTTCGCGTGTATAACTTACCACCGTAGCCCTGTGTGCATGCATAAATTAACCAAGCTGTAGCAATCGACCAGAAAGGACGCATGAAAATAGCGAACACAACTTCCCGTGCTACACTGTACGGGTAATTGGAATTGTAGCTGACATGAGTAGCGCACCCGCAAAATAGTACAAAAATACAGCTGATGGCCCAGCAGATCGATACGTTAACCTGCAGAGAATTGGTAACTTTTCAGTTGCCGACAAATAACTTGACAAAACACAGTGAAGGAACTTTTTCAATCGTAGCTATGACGATACCACCTTAGTCAGCTTCCGCTTTTTAGTCACCATATCGTAGCCCAACATAATTCCTACGAAGTAGGCGAAGGCTCGATTATAAGTGAGTATGTAGTAGTTGTAGAAGTAGTCCATCGATATTACGCTGTGAAACAACATTATTACGTACCCGTTGACTAAGCCGGTTCACCAGAATATATCATTTGATTAGCTCGCCGTTTACCTTTCGGTGAACTCCAGAATTCCGTTGGAATAACGATTGACACCTAAAATCACAGCTGGCGTAACTATTGAGATGACGAGAAAGCTGCCCAGTATACCCAGTCCAACTTTCGGCCAGCGATACAATGGATACACAATAACTGGGGATATCCAAAAGAGTTGCATGTCAACCGCCAGGTACCAAGTGTGTAGCAAGCACTGCAATTTTGTACAATTTGATTCACATATACAAAATGTCATGCGGTAAAGGCTGTAGGCCATGCGGCAGTCGAATCATACGTTACTATCACTTCTTCCGTACAATAATAATTAATACTCGCATACGTGACTCGATGAGGTTACTCACGATATTTTCCTTGTCTACGAAGTTCTGGACGTAGAGTAAAGTAAGCCACCAATTCCGTTGGCAAGGCGTTATCACCAGGAAGTTCATCATGTTCCATATCGGACCGTTCGCAATACGATGTAGCAGAAATGCGCAAAACAATACGAGCACCATTACACTTGGCGTTAATCTGTCAAGTGAGAAACACAAAATTTCGAACAGATGAAGAATCTAGCAAGGGTCCGGGAATCCAGAAAATTAACGGGCGACGGGCTAAGATTTTTCTTCGTCGAGGTGTAATATATGCCATTCAAATTTTTTCTAGCTCACCTTACAAAACGGTGAAAATACATCATAGCCAGATTGAATTTCTTTCCCGATTTCATGGACTTCAAAAATGTGTAAGCCAACAAAAATCCGCTAATCACGAAGAATGTGTCGACGACAAAAACCGCAATTTGAACGTGCAGAGAGGACCACAAATCCATCCACTGTGAATAAGTTGTTAATGAATTTTCATGCCTCTATTTCTTGCTCGAAAACATAGCATTAAGCAGGTTTTACTATCGATACGGAATCGATGCGTTACTTACTACAAATATGTCCTTGATGTTTATTGTTGGATTGAGTAATGTACTAACGTAACGATGACCTAGGACGATCCAACACATGCCCAAAAATCGTATACCCGGGATGCTGGGCATCATCTGGGGCTTTACTTCGGTACTCAATAAAGCCCGCCCGTTGATGTACAGTGAGAATTTCGATAAGGTGTCGATCAGAGTAGACGAGCCTGCATACCCTCGTCGTTTCAAGAAATCACAGATAGTGCAGAAGATCATGAACTGGGCTATTGCAGTGAGCAAAATTCTGAAAAATAATTCATACCGTCTGTCGTGTGGAAGGTTCAAGACTCGTTTCAATAATTCTTAAACATGGTAGCTCACATCGTCAAAATCTCTCCGGTTGTGAAATCTGCGGATGTTGGTTGTACGCAATTGACCCCCTCAATTTCAATTCCGACGTAACTGTTTTCAGACGTGTTTCCGAGGAAGGACTTTACGAGCTCTTCAATTTGAAACTCACTGCATGAAGACGGGGCGCAAATTGATGAGATAATGCCCACATTTATGTCAGTTTTCGCCGCTCTAATTGCATTGGAACGTTGCCGAATTCTCACCGTGCAATACTTCCCACGAACACTGATATTATCGTAATGGCCGCTGGCTTGAAGGCACTCGTCGTACATCCCGAGATTCCTGATATTTCCCGTCATGATTCCTGACTGAATTTTCGACGAAGCATCCAATACTGTTGGGAAACAAATTTACTGGTGAGTTGCTTTTGCGATTTATGTGACACGAGTTTTAATCTGTAAAGAGTAGAAAGTGACGAGAGGGCGGATTCTCTCATCCCTGGAATCACCACTACTCTGATTTTTTCGTATTTAGAATCGTTGCCAAATGTAACTACAATCAGGAATCTATTGGCTTTCGATATATTACAGAACAGTTGAATATTTTCTTACTTTCGAACGCCCATTCCTCTGTGGATTGGAATGCCTGTATCAGTGCCGTGAACTCGTCCTTGCAAGAAGTATCAGACGAATTTACAATCGAAGGTATCATTGCCATCCACCGAGTTTTTAAGGGCGTGCCAAACTGTTCGATAAATTCCATAATATCCATAGTATTATTGCCATCGTCTTTCAATGACGCGGAAGCCAGGCTTTGCGTACAAGCGAACAGTAGAACTGCCGCACATCCGGCACGAAACGACAACATTTTGATACTGAATGGAATCCGTCCTAACAAGACTGAACAACGCGTCCGCAATGAGAACACCTCAAAATATGATTATCATTATCTGTAACACAAGTTTACCCCATGGACTTCCGGATACCGGAGTGATACAACAGTAAACGAAATTGTGTATACTGCCATGCTTGTTATTCTGCGCTTATCTTTAGCCACTCATGCACATAAATGCATTTTCACCAGGTCATTGGGTGGGGACCCTCCCGATGACCAGCCGTCTTAAGTAGACAATACTTTAGATAAACATTCAGTATGTTTAGAGCGACTATTCTGCCGAGTCACAACTCTTCGACCCTCTTGTATGGATCAATGACTGATCGAAGAGTAGGTCGTTACTTCGACCAGCGCTTAAATCTCGTAAAAAATCGTTGCAATTGTTTTTAGATTCAATCGTTCATTATTATATTCTCAACTCTCAAAGAGACTGCGAATTCCAAATTCAATTTAAGACACACAAATTTTATTCCCTAGATTATTTCAGCAACAATTTTTCATCCAGATCCCAAAATGTATCGACGCCTGCTACCCTCACGGAAAAAACCCTTCAACTTGGGTGTAAATTCGCACCCCAAACTCATAGATCACGCTAAATTCCCATGAGAAAAAAGTTGAGGGTGCAAATTTACACCCAAGTTGAAGGGTTTTTTCCGTGAGGAATATATACCTACCAGTAGGATTCCTTGAAGATTAACGCTGCGAACGACACTTACCGGAAAATAGGCAAACATAATGACATCTTTTAGGCAATAAGCACGCCAAATGTCACATCAATTGCCTATCTGCCGGCGAATGTCGTTCGCAACATTAACCTTCTATAGAAACCCTACTGGCATAATTCTGTAGAATCGAAAGTTAAAAATTGATTCACCAACAACTTACAGTGTAGGTAAAATTTGGGGATAAACTGAAAAATTGACTGTAACAGCAGGTGTCATCTGGTAGTTGTAACTACCAATCGCCCTCCCGAAACAGGAAGCAAAAAAATTTGGAATCAAATTGAGGCTAATCGTTTACTTGAGCAGTAAAAATACTTGTTCCAAAAACGATATTCGACAACTTCCTGCCTTGATTTTCAAAACGCTGCTCGATGCAGCTACTAGTGTGTTATCATACCAGATAAAAATAGACGAACGAGAGTAGCTGTCTGTCGGAAAGTGATAGGTGTCGTTCCATTATGTTCAAGTCATATTTCCAAGAAAATTACGATTCTTCATGCAGTCGAAACTTTCGGTGATCAACACCAACAAAATTAGTGTATTGAAGATAAATATTACTGTCACGGTTTTCGTAATTCTGTGGCAACTGATTGTCAAACTGTTTGTGAAACCTGAGTGATGTCCCATTAAAAGATAGACAGTTGACTCAAAGGTCGGGTCCAAACGGATCACGGGATAATTCTACGGCGTTTATCGACTCCCGTCGTAATTTAATGGTTACTGTAATAATCTGAGATACCAATAGTTCTCTGAATCGTAACGATACAAGAAATTCAGGCATATTAAAGAGAAAAGGTAATAAAATATACGGCAAATGAGCTCTGCGACTGACAACTTATCGGCTGGATAAGATAAACAGAAAACAATGCAATATGAATGCATCGGTAATTTCGAAAAGCTGAAAACTGAGGTCCGGTACGTAGTAAAAAATTTTGAAGACAGAATGATTGTGGAAAAAATGTTAATATCGGATTAATAGACCTCTACAAATAACATAAAAAGTAGAGCAAAAGAAAAACTCATTGTGGCGTTGAAGGAAAATATTTAAAAGCATGACCTAATTGTGTACTCTGTAAACACAATAATTGGAAAATTTGTATTCTGAAATTTCAGCGTTGTTGTATCAATATATACTTCGGTCGACATGATAACGTAAATAACTCTCTCGAATCAATAGAATCAACATTATTAAAAATAACCGCTCGGTTCCTTCGACAAACTGTGACACCGATCAACACGAATTGTGAGTCTGGTTTCTCAATGACAAATTCTTATTTCTTTCACGTAATTTATAGAAGAAAAAATAGTTTGATTCAGTACGCGACCTCCACGTGAGCAGAACTCTACCCGACAATGATCCAGGAAAACAGAGACCCGGACGATCCATCTGGCTATACGTGAAATATACTGCCAATTAGAAGTGCCAAGTTACTTCATTTGCTTTCATTTGCATTCATTTGCTTTATTGATTACTCGGTTATTGGCTGATTATTCTATGTAATTAACATATATAATATACACTATTTCACGCTAGACGGAATTTGACGTGAATCCAACGTGACACTGCAGTACAGATGAAATAACTTTTATTTATTAAATTATAAATAAGATACAGGCAAGGTGAAAAAAGGGACGAAGACGTAAGGATGTGAGTTAAGCATTATAAACTTTGAGATCAGCATTCATCCATCCCATCGTTACGAATCCCAGTCTTCTTTTCGTTGTCAGTTTTCAACTTTCCCAGAGGTTCTGGTTTCCCACCACGACTTGTGAGAATTTTCTCTAATGCTATAACTGGAGATTCGATAAATAAACTGAAGACAAATGCTATCGGGATGGCCAGCAGCAGATCACTTATGTACTCGTTAAACTGCAAGGAAATTGAATATCATCGGTAAAAGAAGGACCGATCCATAAGAAAAGATCAACAAACTTACCAAGTCAAAATTTGAAAATAAGGTAGGAACTTGCGAAGCTGAATTTTTCGCCAATTGAATCACAAAATGCACCAGATATATGCAATATGACAATCGACTCAGAGGCAGGAAGAATGGTAGCGATAAAAAGCGAGTGATGGGACCTGAAATATTTTTAATCAAATTCGGTAAATAATTTCTAATTAAAAACCGATATATTGGCATAATAATAAGGTTGAAAATTCTGATGGATACTCACCTCCGTAGCCGTGAGTACACGCGTAAATCATCCAAGCTATGGCGATGGACCAGCATGGACGCAATATTAAGGCGTAAAAAATTTCCACCGCCAGATTATACGCATAATTACTGTTGTAGGAATGATGAGTAGCACCGGCGCAAAATATCAGAAGCACAGCGGCGACAGCCCAGGCGATTGATGCGCTTACCTGAAAGTAAGTAAGACACAAATCAATCACAAATGAATTGAGTCGAGAAAACGTACCTCAAGAATTCAGTGATTTGTCTAATTTTATATGACTTTCAGTTACCGGAGTGAACAGCCTTTTCCGATTTATCGTGGAGTAACCCAATATGATTCCGACGAAGTAGGCACAAGCTCGATTGTAAGTGGGTATGTAAAACTTGTAGAAGGCGTCCAGCGATCCTAGTCTGCGAGATAAACGATTGTCAACAACCGACACAAACTACTCAACGACATGATCCACCAGCCGCACTCGCTTACCCCAGGTCGAAATTGATGAGTGCGTTGGAGTAGCCGTTTACACCAAGAACGACACCTGGCGTAACCACAGAGGCCACAAGAAAGCTTCCGAGAATACCAAGTCCAATTTTTGGCCAGCGTTGCAAAGGATAGAAGATTAGTGGAGTTATCCAGAAGAGTTGCATGTCAACAGCCAAGTACCAGGTGTGAGGCAAGCACTGGAATTTTGCACGATTTCGTTTAAATGATATCAAAAGATGCCGTCGCCATTGGTTCCTAAGCCTCGTGGCAGTGGTGAACTAACTATGTATGGCTTGATGCAAGGCGAAAATTTACTCACCATTTCTTCCTTGCGTACGAAGTTCTGTACGTACAATAAATTGACCCACCAATTGTCACGACAAGGTTGTACGATGAAGGTCATCGTGTTCCATACGGGACCGTTTGCAGTCCGATGGAGCAGAACAGCAGTGAATAACACGATCGCGGCGACGCATGGCGTTAATCTGCAAAGTCGAGAAGATTTTGTCAGTCAGACTCTGTACATCGGGGCAGACTAACTAGGAACATTAGTTTGGTATCCCCCTGCGATTTCATTGCAGCTCATGTATGTTGTAGAAATGTTGAACATTGAAGACTAAAAGTTAATCATATTTTTAAGTGGCGGGCAAACGGTTTAAAGGGATGAAAACTACTCCCAAAGGTAGGCATTCGATGGGGTGGTTTCTCAGTTTCGGATACAAGCACTAGATTTATTTGAATGAATTATTCATCAATAAAAACATTTCAGCGATGGTTTCATTCAAATACATCGAGTGCATCAAGAAAACACCATCTTTGCGTCTTTAAATTTTCAGTGTTCTACAAAATAAGTAAGTGACACCATGTTTTGAGGTGAAATTTCTGGCCTACCTAAGGTGACGGTGAAGGTACATCATCGGCAAATTGATATTCTTTCCAGCTTGTATCGCCTTGAAGTGCAGATGACTCATTAAAAATCCACTGACCACGAAGAAAGTGTCGACGGCAAACGGTCCCAATAAGATGTAAAGAGAAGTCCACGAATTCAACCACTGTAAGTGAGTATTGAATCTCTTATGTCGCTATTTGTCACTCGAAAGTAAAAAAGAGGTAGCCTTACACAATTCCGTTATGTATGGGAGAGGAATTTTTAATCAGTCGCGGAGGCTGCTTAATTAACTGTTACCCTTACTCCTCGTTTCTCTGAAAATTACCACTTACTTCCGGAATATCCAAGAGGTTAACCATCGGCCTCAACAATGACGTGACGTAACGATGACCGAACACGACCCAACATGTGCTCAAGAATCGAATGCCATGTATAGCTGGCAGAGTTTGAGGAGTGACTTTCATTTTAAAAATATTGAGCGCGTTGGTGTACAGAGAAAATTTCGCCAGAGTGTTCATTAAAGTAGACTCTTCAGCATATTCGCATCTTCGCACGAAATCGCAAATGGTGCACCCCACGACGAACGCTCCAATCGTCGAAAAGAATGTTCTGAAAAGGATTTGCCATTTATCGAATGAAGCATTCTGTGATTCTATTATCGTGAAATTTTCGGCGCTGTATCTTACATTGTCAAAATTTCTTCGACGGTGAAATCTCCATATTCTAAGGGCGTACAGCTCGCTGTATTGACTGTAAGTCCTAAGTCGCTGATGATCGTGGTGTTATTAAGAACGCTATTTATAAGCTCCACAACATCGGTCTCATTGCAAGACGATGGCACGCAAATTGACGAAGTCGTGATCCCCGTGGACGTATCGCTGGTGTCGCTGGTATCGCTGGATGTATTGGACACCAAACCAAGTGCAATCATGCAATGCTTTCCCTGAACAGTGACGTTATTGTACTGACCATTGGCCCCGATGCACTCGCCGTACATCCCGAGGTCACGTATGTTACCGTTCAGGATTCCCGACTGAATTTTCGAAGCCGCATCCAACACTGTTGGCCAAAAAACACAATCGTAAGCCGAAAATTTCTCAATTTTTTTATTATGCCGTTGTAAACCATCGACGAGAATTTATCCATACTCACTTTGCAGCGCCCACAGCTGACCGGATTGAATTGCCTGATTCCATGCTGCGAGCTCCTCCTCGCAAGTAGAATCGGACGATCTTACTGCAGAAATGATTTCATCCCTCAACGGAGATCGCAAGTCGTCGAAGGCCTGTTGGAGCACTGCTTTAGTGTTCTCCGCATCATTCACCGATACCGCGGAAGCTAAACTTTGCAACAAAGCGAACAGTAAAACTGTCGCATGCCCGCAATGGATTAAAAACATTTTGCTACTGAGATTGAATTGGTCTGATTCGAGTGAACAATACGTCCAGAATGCACACAGCGATAACAGAGCAAATATATTAAATACCGAACAGCGACTATTATCTATCACATTCGAATGTGATTTCATTCAACGGATTCCCGCAATATATTGTATTCGAGTAGTCGTGGTTAATCTTGCAAACACCATCACACCTGCACGATCGTTCATTCTGCTGGCCAATGGATGACAACGTGACCGCATATCAAAACGATGTACAGTAGAACCTCGATCACTTACGCAAACTGGATGGGACTCAAGGGGGAACATTTTGTAATGCGTAATAGATTATCCCAATAAGCTTTCGTTACAATTTTCTTGCAATTTTACTGTGCCAGGATGTACAATAGAAACCTATCTACACATCAACACCTATCTACCAATCGATGGATGTATTCTCGATCTTTCCTTGTAGAGAAAAATATCTTATCGAGTCTTGTTTATGCAACGCTGGTATTTCTTCGGAGTTGATCAGATGATGTCGTTTACTTCGCTCTTTTTATACAATATCGATGACCAGCACCGATCATCTACTGTCCCATTAACCGATGCCTAGATGATCGAGATTCTACTATACATGGATCCCTTCTTAATCGAAGGTGTAAATAACTTATTTTTATCAACGCGTGAACAATAATATGTCTCTGGCCAACTCATCGCACTTCCTCTTATCGATAAAAGCGTTTCGTCTGTGAATGCGTCTGGCGAGTATTGAAATTCATTATTCGGAATTAGTAACGATACTTGACTTGTCGACCTTTGATGCATTAGTCAAGTCCAAAGTGTATTATTTTAATCGCAGATTACTCAAGCCTCCTCAGATTTTATCATGAATCTGAAAAAATTTCGGGCTTTCGCATCACGGGAATACAACCCCGTCGTTTATTTTCTGGCATAGATGAATCTCCAAATCAAATTACAGAGTAATCCAATGCTCGACAATATTTCATCTTAAATTAATCAACTTGGGACAATTTTTAACATTTACTACAAAATACGGGATTCCAACACGTTAATTTTGTAGAATGTATGTCACCGCGCAATAAATCCATGAGATACTTTATATGACAAAAATGCTACGTAAAAACCAAAGGATACTATCACGTGTCGACTGGATAAGATTACAGCAGGCCCGACGGATTAAAGCCTTTATCGTGATCAAGATCGATGTAAAACGTGTCAAGAAATTCCCGTAACTGATTCAGCCTTTCGCCAGCGAAATTCCACCTGGCACGTGGAACTTAATGAGTACACGGCCATGCCGAAAAAATGAACTTTGATGCACAGGATATTGCATCGGAAAGATGATTATCGGCTACAAATTTTTGGAAATGATGATCGACGGTCAATGTTAGTGACTTTGTAGAGTCCTCGGACACTGTGCCGTGTATCGGTGCGCTGACAAATGAAAGAAAAAGACGACGCACATTAGTCTGAAAGTGAAAGAGGCTGGCCAAAAATAGTTAAAATCTTTTCATTTAGGTGAAATTTTAAAAACTACAGACATTACATTAATGTGTAAAGTACACAAATGGAAGTTATCTCGTCTACCAACTGAGTTAAAAAATAATACGAAAATTTTGAAAGTCGAGACAGCCATTCCAAAATTATGGATCGAAGTGTCAAAATCATATTTCATTTTCACGAAAAAATGGTAAAATGCTGAATTCAAAAATAATGTTGGAAATTGACTTTTTTGATAAATTTATTTAAAGGTGCGAGTACGGAAATTTTTCACGTTGCTGAATCCATGGCATAAATGGGATCAAATGAGAACTATCGAACTATTTCATAATGAATACTTTGTATTCAAACATTTTATACCATATCCATACATCCTAACGCATAACGTAGATTAAAGAATTGCGGAGCAGAGTGACTCGTCGCTCCTTGTAACGATTGTATTTAAAACGAACTAGCGGTCAAAAGAAATTGACCATTAGAGTCCACTTTAGGAACGATCATCGTGCTAAGCTTGTTCACTCATCGGAGACAAATTACTGAACAGATAAGCCAGAGCCTGAGCAACTTTGAGGAAGAGCGACTCACAGTGGCAACGAACCCGACTAATGATTTACTGAGAAAAATGACTGCAGACGATAAAGTAACCTTCATTTATCTTCACTATCAGCTGTGGCTTCGAATTGACTTACCTCCTATTGATGATCCAGAGGCCAGCCTTAGCGGCTGACTGTGCAAACTGCACAATCTTCGTTGTGCTTTAATTAAAATCAGTAACAAGTTGCAGAAAATTAAGTAGTTGGAAGATCAAATAATTGGTCAGCATCTTTGAGGAGATGTAAATTCGTGAACGTCGATTGATCTGCGTGGTTGAACACAGGGAATATAAATTTAGTTCAAAGTTTTCATTACGTTTATTTATTGTAAGCAAATCTTCATACAATGTCTGTATCAATTTTACTGAATTTCACACCGAAACGTTTGAGCGACTATGTATTTATTTGTAAACAATTGATAGGTACAGCAAAATGTCTTAAAATTGTTGACACGGTCCACTGACTAATCGTTCCGTTGAATTTGCAGCTGATGTCATCGGAACTTCTTATGATCGACCTGTTTGGTACAATGACTACGCACTGTCCGACAACTATATGAAGATAATGAAACGTTAGAAGTTAATAAATTTCATTCAAATTTCACAGATTTCCCTCTTGCATATGTCTTGCCAATCATTTTCACAAAGTTCAGCCGTGACGTGTCCCAACTCCAGTGAAAACCTTTGAAACTTTTTACGAGAACCATCACCGGGGCTTCAATGAAAATATTGAACAGAAAGGCCATTCCAATTGAGATCGCCAGATCACCCCAAAACAAATGAAACTGCAAAGCAATGTTCATTGTCAGTAGTTATACAAAAGCGTTGTGAACGCTACTTAATTCCAAAGGTGTACTCACGATTTGAAACTTCAAAAACACTACCGAAGTCCGGGTCACAGCTGCAGTCGAAACCTGTATCACAAGATGGACCAAATAAACGCAATACGAGAGTCGACTCAGAGGTAGAAAACCTGGCCATGAAAGCGTCTCCGCGATGGGACCTAAATCATTACCAAATAAAGTGAATCAGCCGACTTGATTGATCTCAAATTTTGCGTAAATGCTCACCCCCGTAGCCCTGAGTGCATGCGTAAATTATCCACGCCACTGCGATTGCCCATGCAGGTCGAGCAAAGGCTGCATACGCTGATTCGAAGACCACGTCGTAGACATAGGAATCGCTGTAAAGGTGCCAAGTGGCAATGGCACAGAGTGACATGAGAGAGCATGCCACGGTCCAGAGGATTGCTACCTGGAGCTAAAACACAAGGCGGAAAAACATCGTTGGTGGAAGACTCGTGGGAATGAAGCGCAAATACCGAGGGGCTGCTCACTCGCTTATTCCGTGGTTCATCGATTTCCGAAATGAATCGATTTCTTGTGATTTCGCGATTTTCGTAACGCCTGAATCAATGAGATTTCCAGCGATTCCCAGCGATTGCCTATCTGATTTTTTGTAAAATGGTTCAATGATTTCCAAAGTGAGCAGCCCCTCGGCAAATACTCGGTCGCATCACCTTGGATAGACGAAGCTTCGTCGTTGCAATTACGTATCCGAGAACAACGCCCACCAGATAAGCGGATGATCGATGAACGGTGGACATGTAAACGTTGACGAAGTTTTCCCGGAACTCCGGGACGCTAAAAATGCGGTGAACATTAATCGAGGATTAGTATCAGTAGTTTAATTTTTGATTCCGCTTGGGGTTCGGATACATGTTTGTAGCGACCATAAAAAAAACCACGTTACAATGTAGGTGCACATTATTGATTGCTGTCGATGACACTCACCTCGTGTTATTTCTGACTTTCAAGAATGCGCTTGTGTGACCGTTGATGGCAAAGAGAACCGGTGGCACAATTACCGATACAAAAAGAGAGAAGCTGAGAATTCTGCGGGTGTGTTTTGACCAGTAATACGAAGCGGTCAGGATGACTCGAGATATCCAAAATAGTTGCATGTCAGCGGCCAAATGCCAAGTGTGTGGTAAACACTGCAATTCAACATTTTTATTTTATTTTATTTTTTGAACTCTGTGAAGGTATAACCTTCTACAATTAATTGCTCACCATGTTCTGTGGATTTATAACATTCTGCAAGTAAAAAAGATTGGTCCACCAATTCTCTCGGCAACTGTCTACCATGATGCCAATCAAGTGTTTCCACACTGGGCCAGATCCGACGTGACGAAGACAGAATGCGGTTAACAGAATCAAAACCGCGATGCATGGTGTTAATCTGCAACGAATATCAGACGATTCGACGAAAGGCGTATGTGTGCGGAATATTGGCAAGATGTAAAAGCTTCTCAGCAATGATAATGAAAGACTTGGTGCAACAATGTAATGAATGTAATTTTTCTACACACCTAATGTATCGATGGAAACAGGTCTTGGGTAAGTTGAACTTCTTCCCTGATGAACCGTTGGATTTCAGAAGCTGGTGACTCGTCAGAAAGCCACTGACAACGAAAGAGACATCAACCGTAAAAGATATCATGAAAACGAACAATGCGTACCATCTACTCTGCCACTGGAAATAAGCATCTTCTTTCTGTTGTTCATATCAATTGAACAAGGCTTGTCAAAATTATGGAGAACTTCGCACGGTAAGTTTTTAAGCTAACCATGCAATACTCACTGCCAAGAAGTCAGCCAGGTTTGCAACAGGACTAATCGCAGTGGTAAAGCACCGGTGAACAAGGACAACCCAACACGTGCTTAATACTCGCAGTCCGTGAATAGCCGACATTGTGCCCGGTGTAGTTTTTGAATTCAACAAATCCAGCGTACTTTTTTGGAGCGAAAATTTTGACAGTATCTTTACCGCTTGAGACGAACCATGGTTCCCGATTCCCCCCAGATGATCGCAGATGGTGCAAAATATCAGGAAAATCACAAGCACGGTGACGAAGAATCTAGGAAATGAAAATACGGTGTCAAACGTAATACACTGACCTTTGTCCCAGCTGACCAGTATCCATTTTTAAACTCACATAGTCAGAATTTCCGGCAGAGTCAAGTCATTCTCGGCTGATCGCGAACATATTACCTTGGCAATCCTTGTTCCTGACCTTGAAAATTCTGGTGTTCGATCGCTGATTCGTCGGACGATCCTCAAGACATCTTCCTCGTCACAGGACGAAGGCAAACAAATAGACGAGCTCAAACTCACGGCATTTTCGGCACTCTGACCCAGTGGAGATAACCTTTCCATTAACAACATTACTGAAGGATCGCTAAAGAACTCGGGGGAGACCAACAACGAGATCATACAGTGTTGGCCTGTGATGTTCGAAGGATTGTACCGGACACCAACCTCCTCGCATTCGTCGTACATTCCCAAATCGTGGACATTTCCTTTCAGGATACCAGGTTGAATTTTGGACGATGCGTCCAGCACTGCATGATCGCAAGAAGTTAATTTTATACTTGCATCTAACAGCTCGCCACTTGAGGCCATCATTTCAATGATATGTTTTATTCATTTTATCACTACTCACTTTGCAGAGCCCATTTTTCTCCAGCGGCAAAACTTTCCCAAAGTAATTTGATGTCTCTCACGCAACGAGACGCATTTTCTGCTTTATCCGTACTTCCTACGACAATTTTTGCCGCTCTACGGACGCTCGCTAATGTCTTGCCAATATCCGAAAGCTCCGTCGTTGCCCCCGCACTGAGAAAGGAGAGAACGAAGTTCAGGATCACAGTTAATAGCAGAACTCTCGCGTGACTAAATTCCGGGATCTGCATTTTAACAATGACCGAGTTATGAGAATGCAGGAGCCGGTGCAACGATATCTCAGTCATATATTTGGAAAACAAAAGCCTGTTCCTTGAAATCTCGTTTCTAGAAAGACCGGTTTTTTGGCGCATGTATTTGCCACTACGCCTGGCTTGGCTGAAAATACATTTTGACCAAAGATCAGCGATATTAGGAAGCGGCCCTGTGCTTATGTCAGTGTTCTGAGCTATTGTTGATATAAATTAGGCAAGGAAAGAATGGGTTATACAAATAAAATACGGTTCAGATGTATTACAAAAAATATGACCGACTCGCCTTCGCTTTTCTTTATTTCAATTTTCATACCCGTACGGCTTACAATTAGCTAGAATTTCATGTTTGACACAAACAAGTCTCTGTGCTCGCTCAATAACACGGATACTACAGTATGTGTTGATCGGAAATATATGAAACAATTTTTCAATTTGATAAAACAATAATACTGGTAAAATAAAGTAATTACATCCAATTACTCGATTCGTTTACTATAAAGACCGTTACCTTGAAGAGTGAAGTAAATATGAAAGATGTACAGTAGAAAAAGTAAGTGAGAACCGAATAATTGTAAACACGAGACGATCTGCGAACTATCGATAAATATCGCGGTTGGTTAGCCAGAATATGAGCTGACAGTATCGAGCCAGTATTGCTCCGAACGTCGCGCTAGCAAGTTGTAAGAGCTATAGGATAACGATGTATCCATGTGTAAATACGCGTGTAATGTCGTATTGTGAGAGTGTGTGGCTACCAGTGTGTCGATTGAGATAGCCTGCACAATGAAATAAAGTGAGTGCTAGCTGTGCGGAATGCGGAATCCACGGGCTGGTCTCCTGGGGACCTGATGCGAGGTGTTACACCACGTTGGTGTGCGAAGTTGGTATCGAATTCTTAGTTTACTTCTTTTCATGTTATATCTCATCTATAGATATTTCAAATATTTGGACGCTTTTTCTGATATTTGGTCACGGGATTCTTCCACTTGGAGTTGCTGTGGTTAGTATTGTAAGGTTTTATGGATGTCTTACATTCATGCATATCCAGTTGCCAGTTCGGAAATGGCCAGGCGAAACAACTCAGAAGTTTGCGCAGTATTTTCGATGTTTTTCACTTGTAACTTTCTATTTTAAACTTATTTGGGGCGAACAATTTTTATACGCTGAGTAGCAAGATTTTTGAGATTCTTTCTAAATGAAAACAGTGATAGTGGCACTACGATAAAAATCTGCGACAACTCCGGGGGTGGACATTTTCCAAGATCAAAACATATTTCACGTCACGCGCATTGGTCTAAAGCAAATCAAATATGAATAACGAAGCCTCGCCACTTCCTACATCCAAGAACTAGTTGCTGAAACTATCGTCACTAGTGGCAGCGACTATATATAAGCGCTAGAGAACCACTGCGTGATGGATTGTTTTACTGCACAGCTCCTTGTGAGATATTCCAATGAATATTTATGTTAGAAGCATACATTATCAAGTATGAATTTATTAAAGAAGATAATTCTATCAAAAATCATCGAGTGCAACTTCTCTCTTTATCCGTTTACAGTTGAATGCAGTGGAAACTGATCCGCGTAATCTCTTCCGGTATGGTTCTAAGAGCCAGATAAACCGGTCGAGTAGGAAGTCGGGAGTTGCATAACGTCATTCACTCGCACTTCCTATTCTGTCTTCATTTTTATTTCCTACACCGTCGCAGCAGCGTGAAAACTTTCGCAACACCAGTTGAACTGCAAACTGCGACTTGAACGCAGTACTAATAATCTAATGCCCACAACTAATCCAAATTCGTGGCAGTGTTTCTCTTGGCACTATCAAGTCATGCTTTTTGTTACCACTGCGGTGTTTGTGGCTATCGCTTCGATCTACTGGTACCTCACGTGTAATTACAACTATTGGAAAGCACGCGGTATCCCCTTTCCAATACCGCGACTCATTTTTGGCAACACGAAAGAAATTACTCTGCTCAAAACTACGATCGGTGAGGGTTTGCAGAATATATATAAAAAATACGAGGGATGTTCGTTTGTGGGAATTTACGAACTCAGAACACCGGTACTCCTGTTACGGGATCCAAAACTCATCAAACTAGTTCTGATCAAGGATTTCACCCACTTTCAAGGTACTTGCTCATAACCCCAGAGAGTCTATCACCCTTCAAAATAATTATCATTTCTCAAGGTCGAGGTATCGTGTCTAACGAAAGCGTTGACCCGCTGTCAGCCAACCTTATCAATCTTTGGGGACCCAGGTGGCGAGTACTGAGGACGAAACTGACTCCCGCTTTCACGGCGGCCAAGATTCGAAACATGTTTGACCTGATCGCCGAGTCCTCGAGGCAATACAAGGTCGGGGATCGAGGATCAAGATTATACTGGCGTCGGGATAACCGAAGCGAATAAAGAGATTAAAATTACTTCCAAACGTTTCAGGACTTTCTGAAGCAGTACGCTGATTCCGAGGAGGATCTGGAATTCAGAAATCTCGCTGCAAAATTTACAACCCAAGTTATCGGTACCTGCTGCTTCGGGCTTCAGACAAACGCCATCCAGAACGAGGACTCCGAGTTTCGAAAGATGTGCCGGAAGGTGCTTGATCCGTCGGCGATAATCGCGGTAAAACGAGTAATCCGCATGTACATGCCAGGAATGTTTCAGTGGTTAGAAATGGGCCTTAATCCTCCGGACGTCACGGCGTTCTTTTTGGACGCCGTGCGTGACCTCGTCGAGTATCGGGAAAAGTACGGAGTGATCAGGCCCGACTTTATGCACTTGCTAATGCAGATTAAGAACGAGGTGAAAGTAAACGGCGGCGGTGATTGCGACATAAATTGCCACGGGTCCAACTCCGGGAAGGTGGTCGATGCTACGAGAATTCTCAAGGATCCGGATATCGGTGAGAAAGAAGTCCTGGCACGCAAGTACAGTATTCCTTACCGTTTACCATAATAAATCTTACTTCAGTCATAGACGAAAAAGTGATGGCAGCACAGGCCTACATATTTTTCCTCGCCGGCTTCGAGACGTCCTCAACAACTATGAGCTTCGCTCTTCACGAGCTGGCGTCGAACCCGAAAATTCTAAACAAGCTCACCGCCGAGATTGATACAGCCCTGAACAAACATCGCGGCTTCTGCTACGAAGCAATTTCAGAAATGGACTACCTGGACCGAGTGATTCAAGGTAGATATACGCACGGCCACAGGTTACTTCGATTGGAATTTCTGTGCGAGCTGCTGGAGTGATCAATCATCACCGATCTCTTCACCATAGTCATACAAATTCAACTACGCGGCTTAATATATTAACCACACGGTGGTAACTGATTGCTATTCGATTGTATAGACGATTACCTCATTTTGATATTCTAAAATCTCTAAATATCTTTTTGCAGAAACCTTGCGAAAGCACCCACCGGTAGGAATGGTCCCCCGCCTCTGCAATAAGGCCTACAAAATTCCTGGGACAGAAGCGGTCATCGAGGAGGGTACCAAGGTTCTAATACCCATTCACGCGATCCACCGCGACCCTGCCTACTATCCCGACCCATCACTCTTTGATCCGGACCGTTTTCTAGACGAGAACAAAAAGTCCAGGGAGCATTGCACGTTTCTGCCCTTCGGAGAAGGGCCCAGAATATGCATCGGTGAGCAGGTAGTTTAGCAATCAGGCCCCAGCAACTGTAAGCAGGGTTTACCGCCCGCCGTCCGGCAAAATGTCGTCGTCACGCTCATTGCATACAATACGCTGACGCCTACCTGAGACATTACTACTTATGCCTTCAAGTTGAACTCCAGGTGCAAAGCCACGACCAGTTGCTCCAAGGACCAACCACCGTTACCCGAGGGTTTCTCTATCCGCATTCAACAAGACGCTTATTCCTTCTACGACATTACAAGGCCCAGAGACGAATAGCATTTCAATGATTTTTTAAACGATTATTACGGTGATTAGCGAATCTTGATAAAAATTGTTTATTCTTTGCTTCCAGGAACTCGCTTTGCGTACATGCAGACGAAGGCTGGCCTGGTGGCACTTCTCTCAGGATACGAAGTAAATCTCTGCTCAAAGTCAAGCATCCCGCTCGAGTACGACCCGACTGCCAACATTCTTACCAGCAAGTCCGGAATCTGGTTGAAAATTCGTCACCGTTGCAAACGAAATGCTCGATCCCAGTTTGCATCAGTTTTTTGACCGACTCGAAGTTGGATATAGAATTAATAACAGGTTTTCCGACGAGTTTCGGTGAAAAATAAACGCAAATCACGCAATAATCGTTCTAAGAAAGCGTTGAATTTATAACTGTGGGTGAATGAAATATCGCCAGGTCAATGCATGCGGTAACCATTTTTAAGTGATGAGTTGCGAAATTGCTGTTAATCGCCTCTCTTATTCAACAGCTTTATTTATCACTACCGCAAATTTGCAGTTATATACGAAATACGAATCGGATGTGGTGGTGAAAATGCATTTACGTAAATACGTACAAGAATACACAATTCACACCTAAGACTATAGAGTGCCACTGGCTCCAAAACGTTCGGAACTACCAACGTCTAACGTCATCACACCTGAATTCTCAAACAGAATAAAACACCTCCCACAAAGCTCCACATATTATACCCACAACTTATTCCAGTCGGAAAGTAGATGAGTTAAAAATTACTGCGTAGGAAGTGTGATGAGTGGATATAAATCAAACAAGACGCGTACTTAGTGAATGATTATCTCGATCGCGATAGTTATCGCAATGTCATTATCGTTAAAGTCACGCCAAATAATAATTGATATTACGATTGGATTCGTGTTACACGAAAGATTTAATCAAACAAAATACGAAATTAACTGCAAATAGCAAGGAATGCAACTCGTTTGTACCTGCGTAGATACCCAAGTGAAGTTTCATTAATCATATTCGAAATTGATCTGAATTAATTTTCCTTATGAAATTCAACAGCCTCGAATTTGTTGACCGGCACAGCATTACAGATATAAAAAGTGCTCGATTACTTTCGAAGTAACCACACTACTGTCAAGATGTCACAATTTTCCTCCACACACGTGGAATGAAAAACAGTTGTATTAATAACGGTGGGAAATAATTTGCACTTCCTTAATTGCGTTCGAGGAACGTTTGCTTCACAATAAGGAAAAAATGTATCATAAATTCAGTTTGATCTCTGATCTCGTTGTTCGGGCCAATCAAGGGGGAGTTTCCCGGCGGACGCGGGCGTTGGAATTTCGAAACATATACCCGCTATCCACGTGCTAGAAGAAACGAGTGGCCGAGAGGGGATAGATAAACACTAGAGGGAACGCTTCGAGATATGTGCGTTTCAACTGCGTGTTCAAACTACGAAGCCGCATGGGACTCAGTCGGCGGGAGGCGAGACTCGCTTCAAGACTTCGGCGCCAACGTCCGCGTGGCCCAGAAAATTTATCGCCTCCTTCGCCTTGCCTGTGCTTTGCCCACGCGTGGTGTCAAAACCGACTGAAAAAAGTGCAATAATCTATACCCTTTGGGGGCGTCAGGTGTCTTTATAGGCGAAAAAGTGTTCGAGGTTCCATTTCCGAATCGGGAACACAAGCGAAGCTTGTTCTTTCTTAAAAACACTCGAGCCTCGCGGACGACGTTGGAGAATCGCTGTGCAAAGCAGTCCGCATATAATATAATTATTTTTATTTGAATAATACTATAGCCCATTGTGATACGTTTTTACCGGATGCAAGTGTATACCCTACACGGTAGGATTATACGCGGTGGTTCTAAACACAACTAGTGCAGTATAACTGTCCGATGCGCAAACGAGTCACGTGACACTGGCTAACTAAGTTTGCGTCACTTTCATTAGCGTTTATTGATCCACGCGGCATGATTGAATCGTTGCCGTACCGTGCATACGGTATACCTGCAAACCGTTTTACATGTAAAGACTGGGAGAAAAACGCGCTGTTCCGTTTTGTATTTTGATATTATTACAGTTACGGTAAATTTAAGACTGATATTAGAGTCTCTGCCAGATAGGTGCTGCTTCTGTTCAGATTTAATAGGTTGAAACTGTTGTGAAGAAGTATCGAGTGAACGCGCGTCGAAATGATTGGCATACTGACAGAGCTTTTGGACCCGATCCTTCTGACTGGTCTCTTCATCGGCATAATTTACTTCTATTTTACGTCGACTTTCAATTATTGGGAATCGAAGGGAGTACCGTATAAAAAACCTACGATATTCCTTGGTAACTTTGGAGACCTTTTGCTGTTCAAAAAATCGCAATGCAAGGGAATTCAGGATATGTACAACTGGTTCAGGGGCGAACGATTCTTCGGCGTCTTTCGCGTCAGGACGCCGGCCATCTTCCTCAGGGACCCGGACCTGATCAAATGCGTATTCGTAAAGGACTTTGCGATATTTACGAACCGGGGTATCCCGGTGAACAATTCGCAGGATCCGCTCAACGGGCACCTCTTCAACCTCGAGGGCAAAAAATGGAAGAGTCTACGGTCGAAGCTGACGCCGACATTTTCCTCCGGTAAAATTAAGAGGATGTTTTACTTACTGGCCGAATGCTCGATGGAATTTGAAAGGCTGATCCGTCGCTCCGTCGACCGTAACAAGACTCTTGAAGTGCGTGCGTTGGCTGCCAAGTTTACCATTGACGTGATCGGGTCCTGCGCTTTTGGCATACAAATAAACGCCCTGGCGGACGAGAGCTCGCCGTTCAGAAGTATGGCCGAAAAGCTATCCAAGCCCAGCTACAAGACTGCGCTTTGGAGGATGCTTCGTACCTCGGTCCCCGGCTTGTTTAAAATTCTTCGGGTCCAGGTGATCGACCCCACAGTCACAAAATTCTTCAAGAATGTTGTATCCGACATGATCAAGGAGCGCGAGGCGCAGGGCATAAACAGGCACGACTTCATGGATCTGCTCGTCGAACTCAAGCACAAGGGGATCCTGGACGTTGAGCATTCGAACGGCAGGACGCAGCCTCTCACCGAGGAGGAAATTCAAGCTGCAAAGGAAATAGGTATACATGTAACTGGCTCTACGACGGCGGCTCATGATCCTTGACGAAATTTATACAGCAAGTGTCATGTAGGTATCATATCAGCGTTCGGAGAAAAGGCATCTGTCGAGGGCTCATCTTGTTCCTGAAATGTCAGAGATCCTCGTAATTCAAAACGTACCAATACGTGACTTGGAAACTCGTCGGAACAGCAGAGTTATTTTAATTAAAAATTACCTTAATTTTTTTCATTTTTATCATCAAAATCCAACGTCACAATATCTGGAATAAATCCCACTCATTTGTCAAATTTTAAATGATAAATGCATTACGCGTGACGTCGCAATCGCATTTATGATTAGGAATCGTAGGACGGACACGGTTGTCGTAACATTATTCTGCTCTTGGTTATGCCTGGAAAAATCGTCATTGCAATTTATTAGAGATAACGGAATGAAAACTCGATATGGGCCTTTAAAACTCCGTACGGTTGGTGAGCTTTTCCTGCATCAACGTCATAAACCGCTTCTTCAATTAATAAGAGAAATTGAAGCGTACTGAATTCACGGGATAAAAATCTGAGGCAGGTAACAATAAGTCAGACGAAAACTTTGACGCAACGCTTAGCAATTCACAATCTGAAGATGCATCGGCGATGTTGTTAATTAAATGGTAATACGGCAAGCATAAACTGGGATTAGGATAATATCACCTGTATCGATATGAAAATAATTTTATAATCCGTCAAACGATCGGTCTCTCGCCTGTGGTTAACTCTGAATAATAATAACTAATTAATCTGCGATAAATTGTTGCGAATTAATTTGCCAAGTCACGCCAATGCGGAATGTAATCGAGTCACTTTTAGGTGTGAAGTTGAAACTGATCGCGTGATAAGTAATCAAGAGTTCGTAACCGATTTCGACATAATGAATACGTACCGTGGAATACAATATATCATATTACAGACGTGTCAGTGTAATTAGCTATATTTCAATTCGAAATGTATGAATAATCTTTACATTTTGTACGTGACCACACGCTACATGCAGGGCTTAAGTGTTACAAGCTGGTGTAACTACGTGCATTATCGGCAACCGGCATCCAGTCTCGTAAAAAATGATTACCAAAATATCCTCAATCTTGACGTCGACTGGAGAGAAATCGATCTTCTGGATAACGCCACGGATGTTTCTTTTCCGATTACCGTCGTTGTTTTTTTTTTATTTCTTGACCCTGTTGGCCACGCTGAGAGTGTTATCGACATGCTGACGCAAGCATGCTTGCTGCCATGCAGTCAGTAGCTTAAATGGCCTAATTATATTTGTTTATATTTGTAGCACGTAGACGGAATCGTGAGTCGCCCAATAGACTGCGCTTATACAGTTGTGCCGTAAATGTTGGTTGAAAAATAAGATCCTCGTGAAAATTTCACGAGTTTGACAATGTCGTTGAATAAAAAAATTTTTTTAATTTTAGAACTGGACGAAAATGTTATCGCGGCCCAAGCCTTTGTCTTCTTTGCGGCAGGATACGAAACCGCTTCCGCGACGATATCCTTCTGCCTTCACGAGCTGGCGCTAAATCCTGATATTCAGTGGAAAACCAGGCAGGAGATAATAAATAGTCTCGAAGAATACGACGGGAATTTATCATTCGAGTGTGTTTCTAAAATGAAATATCTCGATAAAGTCGTACTCGGTAAGTTATCCTCGAGAATTTCCTGGAATAAAATACTCTACGAATATCGAGATGTATTATATGATCAACCCATCAACGTTACGCATATTTCGGCGAATCCCGACGACTATCTGCCTGTAAAAAATTCCGTATTACTTTAGAATGAAAAATCTTACGTGACACCATAATCTGTAGACATAAACGAAGTGAAAAAGTTTGGACAAAAAATTCTTCTCAATACACGGTTCGCTCAGAGTGATCAAAATCCACGATACCTCCAGGAATTATCGTTTAATAGCCAAAAAAAGTTGCGATAAACTATCGCGATAACGATTATTATACTAATTGTAAAATACAACCACACAATTATAACGGGTTCTCAGAAACTTTGAGGAAACATCCTCCCGCTCCGTTGTTGTCGCGGAGATGCGAAGGACCTTATCGAGTTCCAGGAACGGACGTCGTGCTTCCTAGTGGTACCCGGGTGATCATCCCTATCTACGCTCTCCACCATGACCCGGAACATTACCCAAACCCGGAAGAGTTCGACCCGGAACGTTTCTCCGACGAAACGAAGCAGAGCCGTCATCCCTACACGTTCCTGCCCTTCGGGGAAGGTCCTCGAAACTGCATAGGTACGTTGGGAGGATCAGATTTATAATCCGTATCGGCAAGTCGACTCTCGAGGAAGTAACTTTTCATTTTTATTCACCTTGGCACGCAGGCACGTACCTACGTGTTAAACACGTATACATCGCAATATGCTATGATTGTGTTTTTCAGGAATGCGGTTTGCGCTGCTTCAGACCAAAGTGGGGATAATTTCTTTGCTGAAGAGCCACTCGGTCAAGCTTTGCGAGAAATCCGCTGTCCCCATGACATATAGCCGGCGAAGCCTCGTCACAGCCAGTGAAAAAGGAATTTGGCTTGAGTTTGTTCCAGAGGAATCATCATCGAGTAACTTAGCTTGCTGATCCACCGCGAAGCCTGTCAAACAAGCTGACTAATTTACCTTCGCCTGCAACCTTCGCGAATTATGTTTACTTTCAACGTCTCGCTCGGACATATGCACGTACCGTGATATATGTATATGTATATTCGCGTATGTTGTGTGTCGGAAAATTTACACGCACGTAAAATTACAATACGAAACTTAAGTAACCATTAAATATCCTGCAGTTTTAGTGCAAACTGTAAAGGATACTAAGAAATTACATAATTTCGGTGAAAGATACTTAAGCGATACGTGTTACTTACGTGTCTTAACCGTGCATTCGTATTAATATTCATATTATACCGTTTTATGTATTTGTATAATTTATTCCCGAGGCGATGACTCAACTTCGTCTCCCTTTTTTATAAAAGTTCTTACAGATTTATAAATACTATGATATATATTTTTGCATAAAATTACGATTATTTTCTAAACACTGAATTTACGAATCGATGGAACTTTCAATGGCTGTATTTCGTGCATGTCATCAATTAATTTTATTCTGTTTACCTTCTTAATTGCGCGTAGTGTGTAAATAACTCTGTTACTATTTATCATTACTATTATACTGTAATCGAGTAATAAAGTTTCACTCGAATGAATTAGTACAAAACACCATAAATTTGTATAAAGTATAGTATTCGCTGTACTTAAATTAATTTAATGGCATTTCAATTTCGTAATCTCATAGCAGAGGATATTATGAAACACGGAAATGCATCAGCATTTGTAATCTACAGACACGCGAGTAAAACGCCCCTCACATGATTATAAAAAAAACCAGCAGCAACCGTCGCGATTATTATGTCTTCGGCTACTGCGAATTCAAACTTATAAACGTGTCTGAATTCATGGGTTTGGTATTCAACAATGGGCCATTGGCGTAGCGATAAATTTTCACATCCGCTCCTACGCAATACCCTAAATGGCACATTCCACCATAATAATCAGCAATGCCAAATAAATTTCCTCCATAAATTTCTGTCTGCAACAACTTCCGTCGTTGGTCAAGTCTTCTGCAGAATCAAAGGCGATACTGAAAAACGAACATATTTCGGTGGTAATACTGATGAAATGCCGGAATTATGGAGATCCCAGTCTCGAGTGAATACCTAGAAGGATGTCTTCACCCGCCATTTTTTGACAACTAAAAAATACCTCCATGTTCAAAACTTATCTTTACGCTTAAGAAATATCCTTGCGGCGTTATAGTCCTCAGAAAATGGCGCATAAGACATGCTTTATTGTTAGACGGCTATTTAACGACTGTAAATTTTTTGCTACCTGGGTAATAATCATTGCGATTTTAACGTATCGGCGCAAGGAGAATACAAAAAAAAACGTGCGATCGTAAATTTTTACGACATTATAAATAGGGTTTGAGAGGTGTCGTAAACTGGGATATTTCAAATTCAAATTTTCGATTACGATTGCAGTGCGATCGAGAGAGCGATAGGAAAAAGGAAAGAGCGAGCTACCGACGTGAAGTTGGCAAACAATCCGCAGCAGACTTCGTGGCTCTGAACGGCAGTAGTAGATTTATCGCGTACGGTAATAGAAGTTTGTACGTTGCTCCGCAGTTGGTTCGGCTCTGCTGAACTGTAAATTAGAAATGTCACGTCGTCTGTGAACTATAACGGTGCCGATAGCCGTAGCATCTTGATGAAACATTTGTCAATTATTTTATGAGTACCGCATAACTAGGACGCTTATTATAATGCCAGTGTGAGTTTAATCGTGACAGTACTATTCGGGTGACAACGCGTGTGCATGTCTGTGTGTGTTTTTTTTTCTAATTGTTATTCTCCTAATAACCAACTGACAGGACTTTTCAAACGGTTAACTTTCAACCCATCCGATCTCGCGATTCTTATCGCGGTTTCCGTGCACATTTTATACTCCTTATTCTTATTCTTGTTCTTTTCACGCTTCCGCACAGATCTCGTAGTAACAATATTTCACGCTACCTGTCAATTGCTGATGCATCACTGTCGTACCTTTTTTTTTTTATGATTTCGGCTTATAGGTTAGATTTAGACTTCATTTCTTTATGAACATTCTTCGCGTCTGTATCTGGTGACGTTCTATTTTTACATTATTGTGACATCACTTGTCAATTTTGTGTAAAGAAATTTTCGTCTTATTTTTTTGCGAAAGATACTCGAACATCTTTTACAAACGTGTTGCTATATTTTATCTGTGCATTTATTTTTCTCACCTAAGCCTTTCGATGATGAAAGTTTTTGATCGTACGAATTTAATCATAGAATAATTATCGTCTACTATGATTTAAAAAATTTATCATTCTTCAGATTCAACTAGTAATGAAAGAATTGATTCAGTTCAACATCGCACGCTTCGAAGTCAGGGTGACTTTGACACTGTATAATATTTACAGTTGTTTTCATTCATCCACCCAAGAACTTGTGACTAATTATCGGAACAACGTATGAATCCTAAAACTGACTCAAAATTCTCCCGACAATAGCAAACCGTATTAACATGACAAAGCCGAGTCAGTTTAATCGATATTGTCGAAGTAAAGTAACTGTAAACATTACGTATAATTTAAAACCATATTTTTTTTTCAAAACAAAAAAAGACAGATCCTGTTTTCTGAAAGTTTCTCTATTGTTGTTACGATGTGTGTTATACATATTATTAAGTCCGCTTGTTCAGCAAAGTGCAGATATTTGTCGAGTCTGAAGAAATTGAAAAATACATTTCCGGCAACATGCTAAGCAAAGCCAAGTGATACCACAACAAATGTATACTTTTAAATATCGGTTCTGTGCTCTTGAACTGACAATATTGTGTGTCAGTGAGCCTCATAGCACATTCAATTTGACAATAGTCATTGATGGATGTAACAATCGTAAACATAGTTTGAGATTACTTTGTATAGAAAAATACTAGAGGACCGATTATATTCGTTTCTTATAAGTAACTAATTGGCATTTCAAAGAATTCCTTGTATGGGTCAAAAAGAAATGTGAGAGCTATCTGTCTAACAGGAATTTTAAACAACTCGAAGCAATGATGAGTTGCCTATCAAATGTCAGTTATCAAAAATATCGTTATCTCTAGCGTGGTCCGTTAACTTAGCTGTGAATAGATGTATTTCCAAGCACGAAAAAAACTATAAGAAAAAAAGTTTTATTTAAACACGATCTTATTGATCCACAGATGTCGAACTACAGTGGGAACACGCATACTCGAAGGCAACCGGTGATAGACTATGATCAACAATTTCAAGAAGATCTTGAAAGGGCGCAAGCCCTAAGCCTGGAAAGTCTGGCCTTGGAAAAATTCAAACTACAAAAAGAACAGCTCGAGTATACTGGCCATGTTCGACGACCGTATACTTCGCCACACAGCAACGACAACAGTAGCAACGACGATAGCAACACAGTCGAGGTTGACGGAGCGCCGATCAGCGATCGGTAAACAATCCAAACATTTTCATACCTTGAGAGCGATGGAAACAAGTGCAGCTCCATATAGAAGCTTGAGAAATTATCTTTAGTCAAAAAGTTTATTTCCATATTTATCCACAGGCTTCATTTACGGAGTCGACCTAGACCAGGATCGTTCAATACTGGCCAACCAAGAACTACGGCGATAATCGCACCTCCACCCCCTGTTCCGTATAGAAGAAATTCATCAACACCGGGCACTTCAAATAGGGGAGCTGCTCCCGATTTGATTAATTTCACAAGCCCTGTTAAACAAGATGGCCTAACTTCGTATTGTACACCACCACCCCCGCCGCCGTAAGCTTTTCATCAATTATTTATACAGCATTGCAAAAAAACTTTCGACTATTAATCATCAGCTGTTTCGATACCCGGCATACCCCAGAATATGAATGACAAGCTCTACAGGCAATACAATAGATACTAATGTGATCCTGTGAATTACACTCTTATCTGCATTTCTCAATCTATTATTTAGAACTTCTCTGACCAAGGCGGCCATTTGTTTTACAGAAAAGCGCCTGTCGAGCCAAAATGGGAAAACCATCCCTCTTTATTGAGAAGAGCTCCAAAGGTCTCACGCAGCAGTAGCTCTGCGAGTACTTTTAATCCTAGGGATTTGAGATATCACTCACCGTCACCAGGACCAAGCACATCGACTGTTCCGTGCACACCTGGTACACCTAGCACTCCGGGCATCAGCCCTGTAATGTCCAGGGCAAGCAGTGTTAGTAGTAATACACATGATAGCATTCCACAGGTGAATAATGAAAATCGTTTTCATAACACTTTCCTTTGTAGCATACTTTCATACGCTCTGTCTTATTTTAATTACTGTCATTTGTAAAACATACGGCTAAACTTTTTCCTTGTCTACATTTATCCAGTGTTCTTTTTCAAAAGACACGGCATCAGTTTGACTTTATTGCTACTCTTGCTTTGCAATTTCAGTTGATGACAGTCGTGTTGACATTGCTTTTAAAAACATTGTAGATTCCACCTCTACCAGCAAACTATCGGACTTGCACAAGTCCGTCAGTGTTTGGAGTATCTTCTCCCAATTACAGTGTAGATAACAGGCAGCTAGATGTTCTGAAAGTAATAGAGAAAAAACTCAACAGTAATCTGATAGATCTGACCGTATTTGAACAAAACGAAGACAAAACTAATGTAAGAGTCAGCGTTCTTGAAGCATTTGACCCCTTGCTTATAAAGACTGAAGTGAACGATGAGGCCACATTGGCAGCTAGGGATGGTGAGTAAACCTTTCGTGAAAAGACACTTCTATACATGTTGCAATAAATAAATAATGCTTTTCTGTGATTTTCAAAACAGATACAGATTCGCAGCTCAGCGGATCTGTGTACGACCCATTTGACCCTTTTGACTATATGTACAGCACGAATGAAAGTGTTAATTCCGACCCAGTTTACGCTGCTGTTGAAAAATCGGCAAAGTCACCTGCCGTATCACCAGCAGCTCCTCCACCTCTGCCACCTAGAAATTCATCGGCTTGGAACACTATTGAAAGGAGACGAACGTCGCTGGATCGTCGTGTTCGTATATTTTAATAAACTATTCCTGTTGTTTCTAAAACGCATTTTTTCCAATTAGATGGATTGGAATTTCTATAATCTGCCTTCTCTTTCTCTTTGTTCACAGCAAAAAAGGAACACTCGTCTTTACGAGAATATTACCGTAGTTAAAGCAAGAGCATCCTTGCATGACTGTGACCTGAAAGCTTTTCACAAGATGATTAAATCTGTGAGAGGTAGGCCAAACTCGATAAGCATAAAACCGTTCATCCTGCCCAAATTTACATAAAAATTTTTGGATCGTTACTATCGATTGTATTCTTATTTTAGGCGAATTTCCGTTCAATAATCCAAGTACAAATGTTGGGCATGTAGTAAGTCCGATGATGGAGAACTTATATCCAGATGGAACAAGCATAAAAATAGTTGTATACCCACAACTCACTACTAGCACTGAAGATCCCGTTCAGCCTATCACTTTCACATGCGATGGTAAACTTTCAGAGGATTATACTTGTCTTTGTAGAACTTTTGTGGTAGATTTATATCATAGGAATAAGGTTTCATCTGAATTTTGTATTCTTTTCAGTCAATTGTTGTGTGGAACATGTCATACTCAATGTAGCATGCACGTTGGATGACGAAGATACAGTTAATGTAGATAAGTACTGTCTGAGAGTTCTTGGATTGGCTGAATATCTTGTTCCAAATACAACCTTAGCACAATATGAATATGTACATCAATGTATCAAATTGGAAAAAGATATTGAATTGGCGATCTTGACAAGAAAACAAATGAAACGATCACTTGCCAGAACAGTAAGTAAATATTATCATATTTCATTCGCTTCACAATGTCTTGACGTAACATTTTTCTTAAAGCTTCAAGACGATAACCGAGATCAGTGCTTGCGATTAGAGGAAATTTTACCCAATGAACCTGTGCAGACGATATGCTATGACACCTTAATTATATTGTTAGGTGAGTACAAAAATTTCGACACTTTCGAATGGACACGGCATCTGCTATCTCGTCCAATTTAGATACCTAATTTAGATCTGTGATAATAAAACGTGAAATAAATTGAAAAAATTTTTGTAACATGTCAACATAAATCATATATTTTTAAAACGTTACGCTGTAGAAACTGTTGAGAAAGAAATGGAGCGTGTGGAGACAACAGCATTGCAAATGGCAACAACAAATCATACTTCTAGTCTCTTTCCACAATTTAAACCACGCGGTGTTGTACAGGCCATAAAGGCAGTCTGTGCGCTAATGGGAAATGTCGAAACTGTTGAAATAACAGAAGCTGTCGACAATTTTGTGCATGCCTTCTGTCAGTTCTTGCCCTCAGCCCAAACGGCTAATAATGAGTGCAAAAAACCGGATGCATTGCACGAAGAAGGCGATTACTCTCCTGTAGCTATAAAAACAAAATTTCCAGAAGTGATAGCGACAAATTGTCATAAAATACGAGATGCTATCCAAGACCTAGTTGAAACTTATTGCCATGCATTCAGAGTTGATTTTCAATTGAATACTAGAGGAGAATATCCAACCAGTGAGTAGTATTTTTTCGTTTTCGCCATCAGGTATACTTGTCCTAACTGTAACAATCTTTAACGACATTTATTATTTCTTCAGATACTTTAGTTTCATCAGAAGTTATAGATACAGTTCTCGTCAGAGTAGGAGCTCTTCATAGATTACCAGCCACTTGGAAACACGACGACTACATCATAGCTGCCCAAATATTTCATGGGACTCGACCCGTAGGTCATCCAGTTGTTTCCGAACCCATGACACTCGGTTCAAGTTTTTATCAGCGAGTTTTATTCAATGCGTGGTAAAATATATTTCACATATCAAGTATAAGACTTATAAGAAGATTTTATCATACAATCCTAACGAATATTTTAGGCTGGAATTCCAAGGGATAAGCGTATGTCAAGTACCAAGAGAAGCTCGGCTGGTTCTCGTACTCTATGGTCGAACCATGCAGCCCACAGAGCACGAGTCTAATTCTTCAGCCGAAGGTTCGATGCACAAAGAAGAACTTGGGTGGGGTGCACTTCAGTTTTTTGATTACGATGGGTGAGCATTTTCATTGATCAATTCATAGCTTATATGATTTATGATATTCAAGAAAAAACATTTGAAAAACATTTGATGAATTGTTCTTTCTGGTTTGATCTGAATCAAGTGAAAATCCGTTCTTTAAAATTTCTATCCTGTATTTGTTTGTATTACGTGTACAGAGTCATGTCCCAAGGCAGTTATTTCCTTACGTTGTGGCCACCCAATGCGGATAAGAGATTAGGGCCGGCTCCTGCCCCTGGAATTCATCCGTATGGAAATGTGCAACCACTAATTGGATTGGAACTGCCCGATTATGGTGGAAGAGTCTTGTTCCCCACTGAACTTAGAGATTACGATATTAAATCTCTAGACTTCAACTCGTTAGATCACAACACGCAAGAAATTCTCGTAGACATAACTCAACAGGATACGTTTTTCAGGTATAGCTCATCTACTGCTTTATAAAACCCTTTACCACATACCATGCATCCGTTTCTATAAAAATAAACTTCATATCGCAGACCGCCTCTGGAAGAGAGAGAAATTTTATGGGAGAAGAGACATTATTTACATGACAGACCTGAAGCATTACCTAAAGTGTTGCTAGCAGCACACAGCTGGGATTGGGCTTGCCTGCCAGATTTACACGCATCGTTGCGTATCTGGAATCCACTGCCACCTGTGCAGGCATTACAGCTGCTCCTACCATGGTGCGTCATTTTAATTTGATCTCGCAATCTATGTTATACTTGAGTTGGTACCATCTAGCAACATATTTCTAGCTCATGTCTATCTATAATGGATGTTTGTCTTTCCAGTTTTCCTGACATGAAGGTTCGAGAAATGGCTGTAAGCTGGATCAGAGATCTTACTAGCGATGAGCTGATAGATTATTTACCTCAGTTATTACAAGCTCTGAAACACGAGACCTATGAAGCATCTCCTCTCGCTCGTTTTTTACTCGAGCGCTCGCTTCTATCTCCTAGAGTCGCACACCACATTTACTGGCTGTTGAATCAATCACTGCCGGGACAGAGTCCCCAGGTACAGGTTGGATCATCCTTTCATTAAAAAACCGAACAATGATGTAGTGCATGCTGACCTATTCTATCATTCACTTAGCCATTCATTTTGCAAACGCTATTTAAAATTTCTCCTGAATCATTCATTCAAGATTTTTCAATAATCGTACCCAAAATCCGCTATGCTTATCCGAGCTCATCCGTCTCCCACATCTGAAAAATGTGTGACGTGAAAATAACAATTTGTTTAAAAAAATTTTAGAATTCTTCTGATGCACAAACAGGAGATGACGGCAACAGTATCAGTGCCTCTAGGTACCATAGAAGACTGCAATTGATGCTGCGTGCCTTACTTGCCGTGGTTGGGGATGCATTAAGAAATAGTTTTCTTACACAACAGTGTCTAGTCAAGGTACGGTTCATCATGTTGATTACGTTACTTAAAATACTGTAATCGCTGATTGTTATGTTACAGAACCTTCACGAGGTAGCAGAAAATATAAAAACAACGAAAGATTCGTTGAGAATGGAAGCGCTTAAAAATGGTTTACAAAATATAAACAGTCAACTAATGGAAAATGATGGCACATGTCTACCTCTATCTCCAAGCAGAGAAGTATTCGGCATCAACGTCCAAACTTGTTCCTATTTCCCATCATTTACCTTGCCCCTTAAGATCAGCTTTATTAGTACAGATAACGCCATCATTCCTGCCATCTTCAAGGTATATTCATTTGGTGCATATTTTTAAACTGAAAACTGCTTTTAAAGAAACTTAATTTTTACATAGAAATCAGATTTCTCTCCAAAACTCTTATAGGCTATATGAAATAATGAAACGAATAATTTAGGTTGGCGATGATTTGCAACAAGATATGTTGACCCTTCAAATGGTTCGTATCATGGATAAACTTTGGCTGAAAGGAGGTCTTGACTTGAAAATGGTGACTTTCGCTTGCGTTCCTACTGGCTACAAGCGTGGCATGATTGAAATGGTTACTAACGCAGAAACTCTGCGAAAAATTCAAGTCGAGTTTGGTTTGACTGGCTCGTTTAAAGACCGACCTATTGCAGAATGGTTAGCGAAACACAACCCGTCTGAATTAGAATATGAAAGAGCAGTGACCAATTTCACTGCTTCTTGTGCTGGATATAGTGTAGCAACTTACATTCTCGGTATTTGTGATAGACACAACGATAATATAATGCTCAAGACATCGGGGCATCTTTTTCACATTGATTTCGGCAAGTTTTTGGGAGATGCCCAGATGTTTGGAAATTTTAAGAGGTACAAAATTCTGAGCCTACTTTTTGTAAATTGGGATATAAACTTGCTCCAATTTCTCACTGTACGTTCTATTTTTCAGAGATCGGACACCGTTTGTGTTAACATCTGACATGGCATACGTTATAAATGGTGGCGACAAACCTTCAGCGAAATTCCATCATTTCGTAGATTTATGTTGCCAGGCATTTAATATTGTACGAAAACATAGTAACTTGATTCTCCATCTATTCGGACTGGTATGTATCCCTTTTAACAATTTTGAAGCTAATCAACTTTCATCACAACAAAGAAAGAAGAACGATCTGAGAGAATTAATGTATCTGACAAACTTCTTTTTGCAATTAAGTTAGAGATCATAATAATTGTGGCAATTACGCATAATTGAATTACTATTGCATATTTTCAAATTTCGACCTTTTAATGATACCAGTTAACTGTTGCTGAAGTCGAACCTTAAGATAAGCTTATCTATTTTGCTCACAAAAACAGGATGTGTTATGATATAATTTATTCCTACTTTCAAGAGAGACAAAGAGAACAAAAATGTGACGCAAACATTTCAGTTTCTCTCAATTCTTCCATATGCTGCAGTCTATAATATTTAAAATCTCGTTAAAGCCATTGTTTTCAGGCGTATTTTCAGTCGCAAATTTAATGCGTATAATTTGTCGACATACGTGCTTCCTGATATAAATAAATACCACAACTCGCCACAGAGTTGATGTGTACATATAATGTGAAGTCTTATCCACTTTAGTGTTATCAAACTTCAAACCACAATCACGTACAACTTGCACGCTACAATACGACTTGGTGCTCGGAATATTTTACATTATTCTAAGAGAACCTTGGTGAAGCATGATGTGATGTGCAGTAATAAAATATCATTTGTGACAGGCGAATAACCATATTAACTACTGATGGATGTAAATCTTGCAATTAACAATCCAAGTCTACGAATCCTTGAATTCTATATCAATACGTATTTTGAATTTGAACGGAAATATGGATACATAAAAAGTGCTATGTTGAATGTTGAATGATTTTGTTTTGATAATTATGTGACTTGAAAACTAAATTCACAAACTTGACAACAATTGAACATAATTTATTGACAATATGAGTTTACTTATATAAATTAAGAGAATAGAAGTTCATCGAAGTGCAAAACATAGGAGTGATCCGAATGCTAAATTTCATGAGTGCAGGAGAGAATGAAAATAGAATAACCTTTGGGACACGCGATATAATACTTTGCTGTTTCGATATACTTTCATAAATTAATTACTCGACAAACCGTGCTTTTGTATCTAAATATAATTGAAATGGAGAACTTGACACATGAGAAACAATTGAGAACTGATTCCACCATGACAAAATTAATCCACGATAAGCTGAGAGAGATTGAAATAGAAGAGGATCTTGATAAGTCGAAAATGAATGTATACACTAATCCTCAGATGGCCTCTTCTGGAATTCCTGGGGTTACAATGGATGCTGTGAACTATGTCCAGAAAGCCTTACTCCCTGGTCAAACAAACCCAGAAGCTGCTGCAACTTTTGCTCGCATGATTGAAAGCTCGCTCAAAAATTGGTTTACGCAATTCAATTTTTTCCTTCATAATCTTGCACAGCTTAGATTTTCTGGAGAGCAAAACGATGGCGAGCTACTATCGTTTATTCCACGTACATATACGTAAGTATTCGATTATGTAATCGCAGTTTTGGTGCTTTATTCACATTGACTAAATTTTATGAAATTTTCCCATTTATAGCATGCAGCAAGAAGGCCAACTGACAAGCGTTCAAGTTTACGGATACCAAAAACGTTATGATCCAGAAAAGTACTATATGTATATATTAAGAATAGAAAGAAAAAATCACGCTGATCCTACATATCTGTTTCGATCTTACAAGGAGTTCTGTGAATTTTATCAGAAGCTGTGCATTCACTTCCCTCTTGCTAAAGTTGCCAGGTAAGACTGCAAATATTCACTTATTCGTTTATTCAACACATACTCTTTATTCATAAGGAATATATGTTAGCATCATTGAAGGAAAAAGATTTTTTCGTTAAGTCACCATGCCATTATTGACAACAATTACTATATAATATAGTAATCACTATTCTATAATACAAGGGTTTCAAAAGCTTCTGTGAGCATAATATAACGATAATTATTTAACTTGTGTCATACACTTATCACATTTCTAATAAAACATCATTAATTATAATTTTATCAAGTAAACAAAACCATCATATATAATTACACTCGAAATATTAGTAATATGCTATCCATGTATTCTCTCTTTCTTTGCAACTTACTTACCATGGAATAGAAACAACTTAATATTCTATGAAGTACATATATAGGTCATGTGTTGGTAAATCACCAATTCCTTCGTCGAGCAATAAAATCATCACCCGTCTTCATTCTGCACCCCGTATTTGAACTATGCAGAGTAAATCAGAAACTTTTATTAATTTTCTCTACAAGTGGTCTGTAGGTATCAACCGTGAAGAAAAAAATGTTTTTAATGAAATTTGTAACTATAGACTATATTACGTTGAAGATAGATTGTTTTATAAGTATATAAGTATAGCTAGACTAAACGTCGACATCACTGGTGTGCGATGATTTCTTTTCATTTGTAAATGTAACACCTTCTGAATTGCCACTCCTTAAAATATCACCACTGCTCTTACTCAATTTTCTTTTCGGGACTGGTGCTTTAACTTTTTTCCTTTTGTATTCAGCCTTGTGCATTTTTTGTGCAGGTCTAGGCGTAACGTTTCCGATATTCTGATTATAATCCTCTTCAAACGTCTCTTTTTTCAAGAGAGCGGTATTTCTTATTCCTAAACCGCTGTACATTTCTCGTCCCGACTGTGTTACGTCGGACGTTTTCTTTGAAGATTTACTTGAATTGTCACTGCTGTTCAGTTCGACTGCTTCTGAAATATTATCTGTGCCTGTTACTTCAGCCACTGGATTATTTAATTTTAATGCAGGCAAAGAAACTGGCCTAGTGATGGATGTTTTATCAATATTGGTTTGACCGTTAGTCGAAGTTGTGTAATTATTATTTGATTGAAAATCAGGCATGTCAAATGACGTTGTCCTGTAGGAACCCGCTGCCGCAGAAGAGTATTCAGGCATTCTACTTATCGTGATGCGAGCCTTGAACCATTTGAAGCCCATTTTGATCGAACCGCTGCAACACCTTCTTCAATGTTGAAACACTTCACTAGTTAAACTTCCTTCGATTTTACAACCACAAGCCGCTTGATTGCATGGGAATGCCTAGAACAAGTTTATAAATCAACTGTCGTTATCACTGTCATGCCACTTTAAGATTTATTGATTCTGAATCATTGTTAGTTTTTATTTAACAGTGGCATTCAATGCGATCGCCAAGAGAAATGAGATAATATAATGTTTAAAAATAGTTAGAATTGACCACAGAAACACTGTTGTATTGAGTAACTGTCGGTTCTAGAAATGTTGTGGTTTTTTAGCCAAACTAATTATAAGTCTAAATAACCAAAAGACAAATGAAAACAAAGAAATACAGAAAATATGAACATTTGAATATGAACATTTCAACACAAAGGAATGTTTTGAAACGAAATTTTATTAACTATTTCAATTTTTTATAGAAGTTAAAGCACTTGTATGTATAGGGAGTTTGGCAGTTAGGGCTTGTTCTACATTTCTAAATCAATCAATAACATGGCATTTGTATGAAGCAAATGATTCGTTTGATAACTAACAATTAATACAAGAACCGAAATATTTACTTTTTCAGAAACATTTAGAGTGCAGATTTAACTAACCAAATCAGTACATGATATTAATACGTTACCATTCGTTAAATGATACTATCAATACAACGTACTGCTATCTGCTCATTCTATCAGATAAAACAAATGGTGTTCTGTCATAGTTATCGCAAATGATATGACAGTCAATCACTGTGCATTATTTACTTTAAAATCCACGTACTACAATAAAATGATATTATTGTCTTTTATGAGCACAGTACGAGTTTTGCAGGAAAAACTTGTCCGAATCGCAAATAACTTGCAAATAATCTCGTTGGATTCTTACATATTATTAGAAAACGTGATTCACATTTTATCAACGAGCCATTGACATATTTATACCATTCGTCAGACTGTGTCAACTTCCACATACTTATTAGCATAGAACATGTTGAATAAATTCAATCCTATTTCAAAGAATTAACTGCACCTTTCTTGAAAACCACTCACTATATTAGGAAACAAAATTATTGTACCTGTTCAATACTTTATACCAACTCTATGGCAATTCGTTGAAAAAATGGATACTACTACACGTCACAAAGCATGCTATCATGAGTGTACTGCTAACACTTGTTAGATCGCTTGGGCTTATCTCGTGATTAATTACCAGAATGTTGACCATGCCATACGTAGACCTATCACCTTCCAACTCCCACCACTCAATTTTCCTTCTTTTTTTTTTCATCGCAAACACACTATCAGCATTCTCTTTGATTATTCACCATAAAAAACTAGTTTTACTATCGATGCCTATTAAAATAATTTTGTTTATATGATTAATATGACATATCGAATTTCGTACACTGTTAAAAATTGGCGGAGATTTACAAACATTTTACTAAAGACGAATATGATGTATTATTAATTCCTAGCTTATATGTAATGTCTTATCAACAAAATCTTACCTTATTCTTTAAAATGATACTGAACTTATTATAAACGATATATTATAAATCAAACTGGAATAATCTTAGCGAGATTTTCTATTTAGCCAACTGTAACTATAATCAGAAATAATTTGAATATCATGACATCATCTGATATCATAAAAATAATTCTTATTGTTTGTACAGCCTTCCAAATGGGATGAGCGTTGGCCGTTCGAATATCAAACAGGTGGCGGATAAGCGTCGAGCAGATATTGAGAAGTTTCTTCAGAGCTTGTTCAAAATGGCCCCTGAAATATCACAAAGTGATTTGGTCTACACATTTTTTCATCCACTTCTTCGAGATCAACAAAATGCTGATATCCATCTACGTAAAGTCAGAGGTACAAATTTCGCAGCTTTGGATCTGTGTTGGTACCGTTTAATAGATATGGCTAATTCAGTTAATAATTATTAATTTTTGATCGATCATATTGATCAAATTGGCACAAATCAGTACATGTCTTGTGTTGTGTCATCAGTTATATCTTGTGGCATAGGATATGACTAGTGCCCAGTATGTGTCATTAGTTCAATTTCATTTTACTGATTTTTTTCCGTCTGCTATAGTTGGAAACTGGTGGACAGAAAGAAGAATTCGCGAAAATGGCCAAATGGGTCAAATAAAATTATCTTTACACTATACCCGAGGTGCTCTATGCGTTATGGTTCATCATGCTCGTGGTCTACCTAAGGTAGCAAATGCTCAAGAGCCTAATACATACGTCAAGGTTTATCTCAAGCCAGACCCAACAAAAGCAACAAAACGTAAAACGAAGGTGGTAAAAAAAAATTGTCACCCATCTTTCATGGAAATGGTAACTCATACTAATTTTATACTGCTTATTACTTTTGTTAGTATTTTAATCTATCGTTATGAATATTCACTTAATATTTTGTTTCTCTTGATCTACAGTTAGAGTATCGAATGCCAATTGAAGTGATTAAAGATCGAACATTGGAGGCCACTATTTGGAATCACGATACCCTTCAAGAAAATGAATTCCTTGGTGGTATTCGCTTACCACTACAACGACTAAATCTTACTAACGAGACCATCGAATGGTTTTCATTAGGCAGTGTACGATAGTTATTTGCAGCGTAGAAACAACATGAACTTGATTAAGAAACAATATGAATTCATCGAAGTTTTCATAAAAATTGCAAGGTAAAACAATGGAAGAAAAATGATTGTCTACATAACATTGTAGCTGCCACAGTGAATAATTATTATCCTAAAAGATGGTAAATCGTAGCTTAATGATATCTACTATACATGTGAATTCGTTATACAAATCACAACTTTTAATCAAAACTATTGACCAATTTATTGTAGCTGCAGTATTAATACTGAGTTAAATCACGAGTATTGATGAATTCAATCGTATAATAAGTGTCAGTGAAAATAACAATTTTTCATGCTCGTCTCGTTATATTCGCATTTGATGCAATTTGGTGTATCTATTTACTATTAGTTTTCTTTATTTCCTTTCTAATTTTAATTATTCGCCAGAATCAAGTCAGAGATTGATACCCAAAAAAGCTAAGTAATTTGTGAATATAAGTATACTGCACAAATTAAAGAACTATTATAATATTTTCTACTGCAGGGAACTTATTTTACGACTTATTTATTTTCAATTTTTAAACAATACGAAAAATCATTATTGTTAATAATTGTACATAGAAAAATTTACCGCACACTGCCGATTCAAAATACATAAAGGAAATTTTTTTATCGATTATCCGTTTTATATGTAATCTTGAGCATGTATGCACACTGAAAGTAAAATTATTTTCGTTGGTATGAACAATTGTACTATAAATGTGTAACGTTAATTGATAGAAATATATACATAAAACACTCGAGGAAAAATAAGTTCAACTTTTGTACGGATTAGGAAAGTCGTGTGAATTTCTGAGAATTTCTAGTAGATACATCGGTTTCTTGGTGACATGCATAGGTGTATGCATTTACGTACACTGTAATCTTCATTTTTAGCAACGATCACCTGAAATTCTACTAATTTTGACTAGAAAAGCCAAATGATTGTGATGACATCGTGAAGAATGATAGATAGTAAATATATCTTTAAAAAAGAAAAAGAGATGCGTGAACGAGAATGATTACTATTTTATATAAATATTTTCGTGTGCATGTATACAATTTGGAGTATTCCAGTTCAGTACCTAACTAGGTAACTGTCATATTCGCAAAACGATTGTTTGTCTTAGATATGTAAGAATGTTATTTTGAATTGTTGTGCTTCTACACGTATCTCATTGTAAATTCTAAGTATAAGCGTGCTCATTAATATGTAACCGGTATTTTTACCGACCGCGTAAACGTTTATACAACCTAATCTAGTTTTAATTACTTTTTCATGAAATCTTGTCATTGTATGCTTGAATATAATGAACCTTAAGCTAATCGTAATCCGACAGAAGGGTGTCATATTTATAGCGATCTGATAATTCTTAGGTATTGTATGTGGCCTTCTGCAACAAATCATGCATAAACTAATATAATAATTAGGAATATAAATGAAATGAATCCCATGGTCAAACATACGTCAATTGAAAAAAACATGTTATTGGAATATATTATTTAATATCAAAAAATTATTTACCGTCACTTAGGCTATAGGTTACCAAAACTCTAAATTTGATAAAAATTTCCCGTATTAATTTGAAGAACATTTGTTTTGCAGTAGGTTATCATATTAGCACGAAAATTAACATAACACAGTCAATTGAAATATCTTTTTATACATAAAAGTTTTGAATATATTATAGGAAGAGGATACGTACAACAGGAAAAGAATTAAGCAAAACAAGTGGTCATTTTAATTATCCAAGAAGATTTATTACTGTAACAACCAGGTCAGGTTTTTTTTTTTTTTTATACAGTTTCAGTGGGACGCGGACCAGTGACTGGACGATGATTCTTGAACAAGTAATCTGCGTACTCTTGATACGGAGCCTTTGTGAGAACCATTTCCTTCCACAAATCAGGTGTCAAGTAAGCATACGTCTTAGCAATGGCTGCATAAGTAGCTTTAGCAAAGTTTCCAAGAGTTCCAGTCGATCCTCTGGCTGAGGTGTAGCAATCTTCGATACCAGCCATCTGCAAAAGCTTTTTGGGGACTGGAGCAGAAACTATACCAGTTCCTCTAGGTGCTGGGATTAGTCGCACCTGGACAGAGCCACACTTTCCAGTTACTTTACATGGCACGGTATGTGGCTTTCCGATCTTGTTTCCCCAGTAACCACGACGCACAGGAACAACAGACAACTTGGCCAAAATGATGGCTCCGCGAATTGCAGTAGCAACTTCCTTTGAGCACTTCACGCCAAGACCTATGTGACCATTACTATCTCCTATGGCGACGAATGCCTGTAAAACATTACTAAGTAAGAACTGTCATATGTACGATCAACTTTTTTCACTCTGGAGAAAGTGATCATAGCTTTTACTGCACTTTATATAATAAAATTGTACTACTGTACCGGGTAATCAACTATATACAGTTTATAGCACGTGCCAACTTGTTTAATCGTTACATTACTTATTAAAGATTGCTTTACCTTGAAACGAGTACGTTGACCAGCCCTAGTCTGTTTCTGTACAGGCATGATTTTCAAGACTTCATCTTTCAGAGACGGCCCAATGAAGAAATCGATGATTTCAAATTCTTTGATGGGTAGAGAAAAAAGGTAGATCTCTTCCAGAGTACGAATCTTCCCATCTCTTACTAATCGTCCCAATTTAGTAACTGGGATCCATTCCTTGGCATCTTCTTTACCACGGCCACGACCACGGCCTCTACCTCTACCACCACGGCCTCTTCCTCTTGGACCTCCTCGGTCACCCCCAGCTCCACGAGAGCCAAATCCCCCACGAAAACCACCACGTGCTGGTGCTGTGGCTGCGGCTGGAGCTGCGTCCGCCATACTGAAATAGAGTAATGTTGACTTTAGCTCACTAGATAGTGACAAATGTATTTCTGATTTCCTAAAAAATTATAGACATATTGATTTTCATGCTACACGGCAGTTCGAAAATGGTGTATACAAGTTAGTGAAGTGATTACGCCTCTCGCCTTTCAAAGAATTGGAAGTTGATCGTGAATTAAGAGAAACGAAATTTCGCAGACGTGATTCGTTTAAAACAGAATTCAAGTTGCTTTCAGTAAGAGGGAAGATTGGAACTCTTGACAACGAATCGGCTCCATTAGAACACGTGGCGTAAGTATGCGATTCTAAATTGAATGAAATATGAAAAACTTCAAAGCAAAACCAGTCAGGCTGATTATAATCGTAATAAGAAACATCAGTATATTCTTAATTTCACGATTCTCACAGTTTTTGGTACGTTATGACGCGTAAATTCAACAAATATCAGCAGCGTTACTTACTTTCGATTCCTTTGATAAACACGGTCACCAAAAGAAAGAACTTCCTGTGCCACCGGATCTACTGACGGCGCTAGAATCGTCCCAACGCTCCATAAGTCGTTGCCTTAGCCGGCGGTAGATGGAAACAATGCTGCCATAAGCTTTCGAGGCTCTCGGGTAACCTGTAAAACTTTTCTTTCGGAAGTACGCTGGAGCCCACGTGCTGTGTTCGGCATTTGATGTGCCATTTCGCAAGTGTTAAATTTAATTATTATAGATCGTTTGATATTGCAGTTCAGCTAAAATGCAACACGACGACGTGAGTAAAGATACACGGTTAAATCTGTCAGACGATGTTTCTCAAATGGAAACAAAACTAACCTAAAATATGTTTTAGGTTGTCTGGAGTATTATAAACAAATCGTTCTGTTCCTTCAAAGTCAAGTAAGTGGAATCAACGAATACCTAGTTGGAACGAATCAACATTTATCCTTAGTAATTGACGACATTGTTAATTTTCAGCACGAAAAGTCAGAGGTTTTGTAGAAATGAATACAACCTGACTGGGCTTTGTAGCCGTGCATCTTGCCCGCTTGCAAATAGCCAGTACGCGACTGTACGAGAAGAAAATGGGATAATTTATTTGTATATGAGAACAGCGGAGAGGTAAGCATAGTGTTTAAATTTTTCTTAGTAAATATTCTATCGCAATACTAATGGTTGTTTTTATTGCTTCTACAGGGTTGCATTTCCTACCAATATGTGGGAGAAAGTCAAATTGTCCAGAAACTTTGAAAAAGCAATATATCAGATCAACGAAAACCTAATCTATTGGCCTGGATTTATTAAGGCTAAATGTAAGCAGAGGTTTGTCAAAATCACTCAGTATCTTATTAGAATGAGAAAACTGAGGCTGAGGAGGCAAAAGAAGCTTGTACCCCTGCAAAGAAAAATAGAGAGAAGAGAAAGACGTAGAGAAGAAAAAGCTCTCATTGCAGCAAAGTTAGATACAGCAATTGAGAAACAGCTTATGGAGAGATTGAAACAAGGAATGGTAAATGAAATCTTCAAATTATGTGTTTTCTATATTATTTAACTCTGAAATTGTATTTTCAAATAATTATGGGGCCGTTGCTTTTACTGTTCTTGTCTTTCTAGTATAACGACATCTACAACTTTCCTCAAAAAGTTTTTGAGAAAGCTGTTGAAGAAGTTGAAGTTGAAGGAGAAAGCGAGGCCGAAAGTGAAGAAGAGGTCAGTGTGAACAAGTTGTCCAGTATTTCTCATATCGGGTCAAATGAAAACTTAAAATTCTCAGAAAGTGACATGTCATACTGCTTAGAGACTCACAAGACCTGTCACCACTTCATTTCTCATATAGACTTTAATTATTCTTATAATAATCTCATGAACAGGAAAAAGAAGAAGAAATTGAAAAGGAGGTTGAAATGGAATTGGAAGCTGAGGAAAATAATCAAGAATTCGTTGTCGCTGACAGTGATGACGACGATGACGACGATGATGATGACATTGATGTACACGAAGCTTCTCAGGTGAAAATCGATCATAAGTTTGAAAATTGAATTAAATAATAAATCATGTTTTTGATTTTACGTTCAAAACACAGTTGTTCAAGTAAGTCAATAAATTATATTCCAGAATGAAGATAGCGATTCTGGACGCAGAGAGGAGGTGCAACTTTCCGACAGTTTTGAATCAGATGCATCAGATATCGAGGTATACATGTTTTTATCTTTTTTCATCTTGGTAAACTAATTTTCGGATTGTCTGACCTACTTGAGTTCATAAAGTCAAAACTGGGTCAATTTGCTGATAGTTATATGATAATTATGCTTATTTTAGGATGGCGTACCTTCCACTAGTAAGAAATTCACCAAAAACACTAAACCATCGAAATCATCAAAACCTGGGAAAAAGAGCAAGAAAAGGCCGAGAGTGGAAATTGAATACGAAGTGGAAAATGAGCCACAACGAAGGGTGCGGGCTTAGGATATTAATTTATTATAATAATATCTTAAGAATCAAGTGAAATTAATTGAAACTACTGTATTTTTTAATAAATCTGTATCAGATCGGCATTTTCGTATTTCACGTGCCTAATATTTGAAAGAAAAATCCTGTTCATAAGACAAGGTGCTGTCGCATCCAAGAATTATTGTACAACAATATTGAATTGCGCTCTGTGAAAAGTGAGAACACCTGCTAAATACATACGATTCGTGATGCCGTGGATCATAAAAGTATTTTCTCGTACTACTATTAAAGATAATAGCAGTTTACTTGTAAAATTATGTCGAAAACAATACAAAATTTCTTTAATAAATTGCAAATATTGCAGCCGAATGAAGACACGGTATAAATTAATCGTTGGAAAATGTAGTACGTTGTTTGAAGAACATAAAGACATACTCCTGGGTAAATTTTTGTGACCAGTTTTTCGGCAGGCAAGTGGGCACAGGTGGGCCTGGGAGCGTAAGAGGGTTCTGCTCTATCGACTCTACCCAACGAGCTTGCACCGACATTCGTACCAGCCAAAGTAGTGTCGGTATGAAAGCTTGAGATTGAGTTGGTACAAAGTGAGTACGTAAAACTACTTGTCAACTGCAAGAAATGTCGATCAGCTCGATCACCCACGTGAGAAAAAGCGTGACCGCGTCCACCGCCAACTAGCCCCAACTACATCCGAGCATTACCAACCACCCCCAACTACCTCCGAGCATTACCAACCACCCCCAACTACCTCCGAGCATCACCAACCACCGTCAACCACCTCCGACCACCTCCAAACAGCACCTACCATCTCCTACCCCCTTCAAACACCTCGTACAATCTCCGTCCGACTCCTACCACCCCCCGCCACCACCTGCCAACGCCTACGGCCGCCAACCACCTCCTGCAACTTCCTACCAGCTCTGACCACCTCCTACCATTTCCGAACACCTACCTCTCCCTACCACCTCCGACCATCAGCGACCACCTTCTACCACCCCCTACCAGCGCCTACCACCTCCTACCATTTCCAACCACCACCAACCATCTTCGTCCTCCTTGTACACCCCCGTCGACCCCCCCCCCCCCCCCCCCCCCGTCGCCCGCGTCTTCCACGTTCTCCTCGACCTCCTCCTATCACCGCCAACCACCTCTAAACACCTTCTACGTTGACTACGGAATATAAAGACAGTTGCCTTAGTGGGCTTTAGTGTGACAACCGGAAATCGTCGTGCGCTTGCGCTCCCTGCGATTTTCCAATGGTAGAGTCACTGATCTCTATGATCTCTATGGTAGAGTTGAGAACTTATTGCAGAACATCAGAGAGTTACCGATTTCGACATGATGCTGGCTGCATTCACCTTCCGAGTAACACAGTCTTCGCAAAGGTAAGCCCAAGCCAGTACTTAGCCTGTGTGTGCTTCCCGACTTGTCGGCGATACAAGAAATTAATAATGAGAATAAATCTCTTCCAAAATTCGTAGCAAAACAGTAATTCAATTGAAATATAGGTGCCCGAGAGAAGAATGAATACATAGATCATAAATAATAATAGATCATATTTAATAATGATGCAGAGACCAAAAAGTATACGCGGTCCACATACGATATTACTATACCTATATGATCCATTTACCATTATTGCGTGATGCATACTACAAATTTCATAATTTTCCAGGAGACAAACTAGATTATCTACAATAATACGGCTATAATATGATACAAGAAGAATTATTCATTTTGAAATGGGATTCTATTCGACACGCGCTCGATGTATTCCATAACATTAATATTCATAATTATTCCGAAAACTTTTCATATGCTCTCTCGATCTTGAATTTTCGTAGGCATAGAATCGAAACGCTGTTTTAGCTAGTCGCAAGTGAAGTATCTACGTTGGGTAGAGAAGCAGAATTGTTGCTCGAAAATTGTTCGAACTGCAATACATAACGGATGCGCTAATTTTGATCGAGATAACATGGATGCTCCGTATATGAGAGAGTATTTAACGTAGTGTAGTGATTTAAAGACCTAATGAGGTGATAGGGAGAGCAGGAACGAAGTTTCTTAACACTTCAAGTGTATTTTAACACACATTTGTAAAGTACGAGCAAAATTTTTTATCATCCAACTGTCGCAGAACGGCAGCGTTATTACTTGACCCTTTAACTGAAGAATATATCTTTATTCAACGGCTGACTATCGAAGGGGCTAGCCGCTTGAGTCTGGAAAAGGCAGGAAGGATAAAGTGCGTATATCTTGTACGAAATGTGAAAAGTAAAATCATTACACATCATATCATATCATCAGACACCATACATCATACATCACATCATACATCATCATACATAGTATTAAAGTTCGAAACCAAAGTTTGGGTGTTCGGATGTTCAGAAAGTGACGTCACTAAAATTTTTTTTTCTCTTGACGTCATCAATCTATATAGACGAAAATCAGCTAGCCGAATTCCTCAGTCTGGAAACAACCGCGCAGTAGAGCGGACGGATGAGAATCGCGCTCCGTTAATTTCGAATAGCGGGTTCTCAACCTCTTGGAGCCTGCGCTCCGGGTCTGCTTCTTGGTGCAACTCGATTTCAGGGACAAGCGCTCCGTAGTTTCTGCGCTCCGGGTCCACTACCTGGTGAAACTTAAATTCCAGGACAAGCGCTTCGTGGTTCCTGCGCTCCAGGTCCGCTACCTGGTGAAACTAGACTTCCAGGACAAGTACTCCGTTGTTTCTGCACTCCAGGTCCACTACCAGCGGGAACTCGACTTTACGGACAAGCGCTTCACAGTATCTGCTCTCTAGATTCACTACCTGGTGAAGCTTAACTTCCAGGACAAGTGCTCCGTGGTTCCTGTTTCATGTTTACAGTTAATTATTTCAATTCATTTTTCGCGCAAGCACAAATTCAGTAACTATAAATGCGCTAATGAAATTTAGTATATTATCAATTAATTAATTAATCAATTATATTAATCCTCACATAATATTTTTGATGTGTTTTGATACTTAAAATATTTATTACTATTCCAGGAATGATCCGAGGTGGTTAGCGGTGGTTGTTGGAGGTAGTTGGCGGTGGTTGGAAGTGGTCGGAGGTGCACGAGGAGGAGGACGAGGAAGACGAGGAGAACACGGTGGACGCGAAGGACGAGGATTTGTGCTCGGTCAGTAAAACATTTTCATGATATTTGCTGGCAATTGTAATTATATTTCATCTGAAATATTACAAACTTGTCACGTTTACAATAAATTATTTCAATTCATTTTTCGCGCAAGCACATGTTCAGCAGCTTCAAATGCGCTAATAAAATTGATTATATTATTAATTGATTAATTATTTATATGAATCCTTACGTAATGTTTTTGATGTGTTCTTATACTGAAAATATTTATTGCTATTCCAGGTACAACCTGAGGTGGTTATCGGTGGTTGTTCGAGGTGGTTGGTGATTGTTGGAGGTGGTCGGAGGTGGACGAGGAGGAGGACGAACTGAACTGAGTCTCAAAGCCCTGTTGACACAAAAGCAGCTATTCGATAGAAATTATAGTTTATAGTTTACACAGCCCATTGCATGATATTTCATTATAAATACATATGTTTCAATGTATTTAGGAATAATTTATCAAATATACAGAGGTCATGTGCTAATAATAAATGAATTGATTCGACCGCAGTTTGATGTATTCATTAGAGCTTTAACAATAAATTTAAGCTTTGTTACTTCTTTTATTTTATTATGGATAATCAAAAACATTTCCGACTATTCGTGCTGTGGAAGCATGGGGATTAAGCCAAATGTAGCAAAAGATTAGAAACAGTGTATGTAGAGTACGGGTATTTTTCTAATAATGCAAATAGAATAGAATACCACGCCTTGCGAATCAGCTTTCCAGACAGGGATGAATGATGAATTTTAAGGACTGCATTATCGTTGTTGAATACTCTATGCCTCATGGGAAAAGAAAATCTGTAACGATAAAATTATGCACCGGATCATCGTCGACTTTAACTTTTGAAATGTCCTACCATTTTCGAACCCCTCCTACCTCCCCCAGCCACCTCCCGCCATCAATGGCCACTTTCGACCATCCCCTATCACCTTCTGCCAGCGCCGACCACCTCCTACCATTTCCGAACACCTCCAACCATCCTATTTACCTATATTACTAGATTAGCTATGATATGAAAAGAGAAGAATTATTCATTTCGAAATGGGATTCTATTCGACGCGCGCTCGATGTATTCCATAACATTAGTATTCATAATTATTCCAACAACTTTTCATTTGCTCTCTCGATCTTGAATTTTCATAGGCATAGAATCAAAACGTTGTTTTAGCTGGTCGCAAGTGAAGTATCTGCGTTGGGTGGAGGAGCAGAATTGTTTTTCGAAAAGCATTCGGATGGAAAAAAATTCAGAGTAACTGTAATACATCACGGATGCGCTAATTTTGAACGAGATGAAATGGATGCTTCGTATATGAGACGGTATTTAACGCTGCGTAGTGGTTTAAAGACCTAGAAAGGTGATAGGGAGAGAAAGAACGACGCTTCTTAACACTTCGAGTGTATTTTAACACACATTTGAAAGATACGAGCGAAATTTTTCATCATCCAACTGTCGCAGAACGGCAGCGTTATTAGCCGACCCGTATCTTCAGTCAACGGCTGACCATCGAAGGGCCTGGCCGGTTGAGTCTGGAATCGGCAGGAGAGATAAGGTGTGTATTTCTTGTATGAAATGTGAAAGCTAAAATCATTATACATCATATCATATCATCATACCTCATACATCATACATCATACATCATACATCATACATCGTACATCATACATCATCATACATAGTATCAAAGTTCGAAACCATAGTTTGGATGTCGGACGTTCAGAAAGTGACGTCACCAATTCAAAATCAGCTAGCCGAATTCCTCAGTCGGGAAACAACCGCGCAGTAGAGCGGACGCACGAGAGTCGCGCTCCGCAAATTTCGAGTACCGGGTTCTCAACCTCACGGATCCCGCGCTTCGGGTCCGCTACGTATTTCGAGTACCGGGTTCTCAACCTCCCGGATCCCGCGCTTCGGGTCCGCTACGCGGTGAAACTCGACTTCCAGGATAAGCGCTCCGTGGTTCCTGATTCACGTTTACAATAAATTATTTCAATTCGTTTTTCGCGCAAACCCAAATTCGGTAGCTGTCAGTCCGCTAATAAAATTTCTCGACTTCCAGGATAAGCGCTCCGTGGTTCCTGGTTCACGTTTACAATAAATTATTTCAATTCGTTTTTCGCGCAAACCCAAATTCGGTCGCTGTCAGTCCGCTAATAAAATTTCTCGACTTCCAGGATAAGCGCTCCGTGGTTCCTGGTTCATGTTTACAATGAATTATTTCAATTCATTTTTCGCGCAACCCCAAATTCGGTAGCTGTCAGTCCGCTAATAAAATTTCTCAACTTCCAGGATAAGCGCTCCGTGGTTCCTGGTTCACGTTTACAATAAATTATTTCAATTCGTTTTTCGCGCAACCCCAAATTCGGTAGCTGTCAGTCCGCTAATAAAATTTCTCGACTTCCAGGATAAGCGCTCCGTGGTTCCTGGTTCACGTTTACAATAAATTATTTCAATTCGTTTTTCGCGCAAGCCCAAATTCGGTAGCTGTCAGTCCGCTAATGAAATTTCTCGACTTCCAGGATAAGCGCTCCGTGGTTCCTGGTTCACGTTTACAATAAATTATTTCAATTCGTTTTTCGCGCAAGCCCAAATTCGGTAGCTGTCAGTCCGGTAATAAAATTTCTCGACTTCCAGGATAAGCGCTCCGTGGTTCCTGGTTCACGTTTACAATAAATTATTTCAATTCGTTTTTCGCGCAACCCCAAATTCGGTACCTGTCAGTCCGCTAATAAAGTTTCTCGACTTCCAGGATAAGCGCTCCGTGGTTCCTGGTTCATGTTTACAATAAATTATTTCAATTCGTTTTTCGCGCAAGCCCAAATTCGGTAGCTGTCAGTCCGCTAATAAAATTTCTCGAATTCCAGGATAAGCGCTCCGTGGTTCCTGGTTCACGTTTACAATAAATTATTTCAATTCGTTTTTCGCGCAACCCCAAATTCGGTAGCTGTCAGTCCGCTAATAAAATTTCTCGACTTCCAGGATAAGCGCTCCGTGGTTCCTGGTTCACGTTTACAATAAATTATTTCAATTCGTTTTTCGCGCAACCCCAAATTCGGTACCTGTCAGTCCGCTAATAAAATTTCTCGACTTCCAGGATAAGCGCTCCGTGGTTCCTGGTTCACGTTTACAATAAATTATTTCAATTCGTTTTTCGCACAAACCCAAATTCGGTAGCTGTCAGTCCGCTAATAAAATATCTCGACTTCCAGGATAAGCGCTCCGTGGTTCCTGGTTCACGTTTACAATAAATTATTTCAATTCGTTTTTCGCGCAAACCCAAATTCGGTAGCTGTCAGTCCGCTAATAAAATTTCTCGACTTCCAGAAAAAGCGCTCCGTGGTTCCTGGTTCACGTTTACAATAAATTATTTCAATTCGTTTTTCGCGCAACCCCAAATTCGGTAGCTGTCAGTCCGCTGATAAAATTTCTCGACTTCCAGGATAAGCGTTCCGTGGTTCCTGGTTCATGTTTACAATAAATTATTTCAATTCGTTTTTCGCGCAAGCCCAAATTCGGTAGCTGTCAGTCCGCTAATAAAATTTCTCGAATTCCAGGATAAGCGCTCCGTGGTTCCTGGTTCACGTTTACAATAAATTATTTCAATTCGATTTTCGCGCAACCCCAAATTCGGTAGCTGTCAGTCCGCTAATAAAATTTCTCGACTTCCAGGATAAGCGCTCCGTGGTTCCTGGTTCACGTTTACAATAAATTATTTCAATTCGTTTTTCGCGCAACCCCAAATTCGGTACCTGTCAGTCCGCTAATAAAATTTCTCGACTTCCAGGATAAGCGTTCCGTGGTTCCTGGTTCATGTTTAAAATGAATTATTTCAATTCGTTTTTCGCGCAACCCCAAATTCGGTAGCTGTCAGTCCGCTAATAAAATTTCTCGACTTCCAGAATAAGCGCTCCGTGGTTCCTGGTTCATGTTTACAATAAATTATTTCAATTCGTTTTTCGCGCAAGCCCAAATTCGGTAGCTGTCAGTCCGCTAATAAAATTTCTCGAATTCCAGGATAAGCGCTCCGTGGTTCCTGGTTCACGTTTACAATAAATTATTTCAATTCGTTTTTCGCGCAACCCCAAATTCGGTAGCTGTTAGTCCTATTCAAGGTATAACCTGAGGTGGTTATCGGTGGTTGTTCGAGGTGGTTGAAGGTGGTCGGAGGTGGACGAGGAAAAGGACGAGGAGGACGAGGATTTGTGCTGGGTGAGTAAAACACTTTTATAATATTTCATGGCAATTGTAATTATATTTCATCTGAAATATTACAAACTTGTCACATTTACAATAAATTATTTCAATTCATCTTTCGTGCAAGCACATATTCAGTAGCTATGAATAATCTTATACAATTTATTATATTATTAATTAAATAATTAATATTCCTATAATATTTAATGGCAATTGTAATTATATTTCATCTGAAATATTACAAACTTGTCACGTTTACAATAAATTACTTCAATTCATCTTTCGTGCAAGCACATATTCAGTAGCTATGAATAATCTTATACAATTTATTATATTATTAATTAATTAATTAATATTCCTATAATATTTAATGGCAATTGTAATTATATTTCATCTGAAATATTACAAACTTGTCACGTTTACAATAAATTATTTCAATTCATTTTTCGTGCAAGCACATATTCAGTGGCTATGAATAATCTTGTACAATTTATTATATTATTAATTAATTCATTAATTACATTAATCCTTACACAATATTTTTGATGTGTTTCTATACTAAAAATATTCATTACTATTCCAGGTATTACCCGAGGTGGTCGGAGGTGGACGAGGAGGAGGACGAGCTGGACGAGGAGGAGGACCAGGTGGACGAGGAGGAGGAGGACCAGGTGGTCGAGGAGGAGGCGGGGTGGGTCGTGGGAGAGGACCTCTCCTCTCCTAAGAGGAGGGGAGGGGGAGGGGCAGGGAAGGGGGAGAGGTGGGCGGGGAGGGGGAAGGGCAGGGAAGGGAAGGGAAGGGAAGGGAAGGGAAGGGAAGGGACGGGAAGGGGAGGGGCGGGGAGAGGGGAAGGGGGAGGGCGGGAGGGAGGGAGGGAGGGAGGGAGGGAGGGGGGGAGGGAGGGAGGGTGGGAGGGTGGGAGGGAGGGAGGGAGGGCGCGGGGGGGGGGGGGGGGTGGAGAGGAGGACGGATGTCGATGCGAGCCCGTTAGAGTTAATAGAGCAGTACACCCCCCCGCGCCCTCCCGCCCTCCCTCCCGCCCTCCCGCCCTCCCGCCCTCTCCCCTCCCACCCTCCCTCCCTCCCTCCTCCCCCCCCCTCCCCTCTCCCCGGCCCTCCCCTCCCCTTCCCGTCCCTTCCCTTCCCTTCCCTTCCCTTCCCCCTCCCCGCCCACCTCTCCCCCTTCCCTGCCCCTCCCCTTTCCCTCCTCTGAGGAGAGGAGAGGTCCTCTCCCACGACCCACCCCGCCTCCTCCTCGTCCACCTGGTCCTCCTCCTCCTCGTCCACCTGGTCCTCCTCCTCGTCCAGCTCGTCCTCCTCCTCGTCCACCTCCGACCACCTCGGGTAACACCTGGAATAGTAATAAATATTTTTAGTATAGGAACACATCAAAAATATTGTGTAAGGATTGATGTAATTAATGAATTAATTAATAATATAATAAATTGTACAAGATTATTTATAGCCACTGAATATGTGCTTGCACGAAAAATGAATTGAAATAATTTATTGTAAACGTGACAAGTTTGTAATATTTCAGATGAAATATAATTACAATTGCCATTAAATATTATAGAAATATTAATTAATTAATTGATAATTTAATAAATTGTATAAGATTATTCATAGCTACTGAATATGTGCTTGCACGAAAGATGAATTGAAATAATTTATTGTAAACGTGACAAGTTTGTAATATTTCAGATGAAATATAATTACAATTGCCATTAAATATTATGGGAATATTAATTAATTGATTAATAATATAATAAATTGTATAAGATTATTCATAGCTACTGAATATGTGCTTGCACGAAAGATGAATTGAAATAATTTATTGTAAATGTGACAAGTTTGTAATATTTTAGATGAAATATAATTACAATTGCCATAAAATATTATAAAAGTGTTTTACTCACCCAGCACAAATCCTCGTCCTCCTCGTCCTTTTCCTCGTCCACCTCCGACGACCTTCAACCACCTCGAACAACCACCGATAACCACCTCAGGTTATGCCTTGAATAGGACTGACAGCCACCGAATTTGGGGTTGCGCGAAAAACGAATTGAAATAATTTATTGTAAACGTGAACCAGGAACCACGGAGCGCTTATCCTTGAAGTCGAGAAATTTTATTAGCGGACCGGCAGCTACCGAATTTGGGCTTGCGCGAAAAACGAATTGAAATAATTTATTGTAAACGTGAACCAGGAACCACGGAGCGCTTATCCTGGAAGTCGAGAAATTTCATCAGCGGACTGACAGGTACCGAATTTGGGGTTGCGCGAAAAACGAATTGAAATAATTTATTGTAAACGTGAACCAGGAACCACGGAGCGCTTATCCTGGAAGTCGAGAAATTTCATTAGCGGACTGACAGGTACCGAATTTGGGGTCGCGCGAAAAACGAATTGAAATAATTTATTGTAAACGTGAACCAGGAACCACGGAGCGCTTATCCTGGAAGTCGAGAAATTTTATTAGCGGACTGACAGCTACCGAATTTGGGGTTGCGCGAAAAACGAATTGAAATAATTTATTGTAAACGTGAACCAGGAACCACGGAGCGCTTATCCTGGAATTCGAGAAATTTTATTAGCGGACTGACAGCTACCGAATTTGGGCTTGCGCGAAAAACGAATTGAAATAATTTATTGTAAACATGAACCAGGAACCACGGAGCGCTTATCCTGGAAGTCGAGAAACTTTATTAGCGGACTGACAGGTACCGAATTTGGGGTTGCGCGAAAAACGAATTGAAATAATTTATTGTAAACGTGAACCAGGAACCACGGAGCGCTTATCCTGGAAGTCGAGAAATTTTATTAGCGGACTGACAGCTACCGAATTTGGGGTTGCGCGAAAAACGAATTGAAATAATTTATTGTAAACGTGAACCAGGAACCACGGAGCGCTTATCCTGGAATTCGAGAAATTTTATTAGCGGACTGACAGCTACCGAATTTGGGGTTGCGCGAAAAACGAATTGAAATAATTTATTGTAAACATGAATCAGGAACCACGGAGCGCTTATCCTGGAAGTCGAGAAATTTTATTAGCGGACTGACAGCTACCGAATTCGGGGTTGCGCGAAAAACGAATTGAAATAATTCATTTTAAACATGAACCAGGAACCACGGAACGCTTATCCTGGAAGTCGAGAAATTTTATTAGCGGACTGACAGCTACCGAATTTGGGGTTGCGCGAAAAACGAATTGAAATAATTTATTGTAAACGTGAACCAGGAACCACGGAGCGCTTTTCCTGGAAGTCGAGAAATTTTATTAGCGGACTGACAGCTACCGAATTTGGGTTTGCGCGAAAAACGAATTGAAATAATTTATTGTAAACGTGAACCAGGAACCACGGAGCGCTTATCCTGGAAGTCGAGATATTTTATTAGCGGACTGACAGCTACCGAATTTGGGTTTGTGCGAAAAACGAATTGAAATAATTTATTGTAAACGTGAACCAGGAACCACGGAGCGCTTATCCTGGAAGTCGAGAAATTTTATTAGCGGACTGACAGGTACCGAATTTGGGGTTGCGCGAAAAACGAATTGAAATAATTTATTGTAAACGTGAACCAGGAACCACGGAGCGCTTATCCTGGAAGTCGAGAAATTTTATTAGCGGACTGACAGCTACCGAATTTGGGGTTGCGCGAAAAACGAATTGAAATAATTTATTGTAAACGTGAAACAGGAACCACGGAGCGCTTATCCTGGAAGTCGAGAAATTTTATTAGCGGACTGACAGCTACCGAATTTGGGGTTGCGCGAAAAACGAATTGAAATAATTTATTGTAAACGTGAATCAGGAACCACGGAGCGCTTATCCTGGAAGTCGAGTTTCACCGCGTAGCGGACCCGAAGCGCGGGATCCGGGAGGTTGAGAACCCGGTACTCGAAATACGTAGCGGACCCGAAGCGCGGGATCCGTGAGGTTGAGAACCCGGTACTCGAAATTTGCGGAGCGCGACTCTCATGCGTCCGCTCTACTACGCGGTTGTTTCCCGACTGAGGAATTCGGCTAGCTGATTTTGAATTGGTGACGTCACTTTCTGAACGTCCGACATCCAAACTATGGTTTCGAACTTTGATACTATGTATGATGATGTATGATGTACGATGTATGATGTATGATGTATGATGTATGATGATATGATATGATGTATAATGATTTTAGTTTTCACATTTCATACAAGAAATACACACTTTATCTCTCCTGCCGATTCCAGACTCAAGCGGCCAGGCCCTTCGATGGTCAGCCGTTGACTGAAGATATATCCTTCAGTTAACGGGTCGGCTGATAACGCTGCCGTTCTGCGACAGTTGGATGATGAACAAAGTAGTAATAACAGTTATTATAGGCAGGGTAAATGCATTGCATCACGAATACAGCCTTTTCATTACACATCATCAACGCCATCATTGTGTGGCATATTTGAATTACGCGCAGCTAGATATTATTCTACACGATCTAATGACGTTACTACGGCGAGCCAGTGGCGAACCCGCGGACCATGGAGACTAGACAGAGAGAAGGTTTCTCTTTGTACTAGAGCCGCGGACGTAACACTTTCGATATCACAGCGCTGCATGTGGCAGAAATCCGAACTCTCGATATAGCGAGCGATGATTCACGGTAAAGAACGCGCGAATGGTGGCCTTCTTTTTCCGGTGACAAGTCCGACACGAAGTACCGAAGTACGTCTGATTTTCTAACAAATCCACAGATATCTCGTGCATCCGCAATATTTAACGTGCAATCATAGTCTTAATATATTATTAGTTTACCCACGAGCCATAAAAACCTCGTAGTCGTAATTTCACGCAGTCAGATGCGATATAATTTACGTGAATCTAGTGTTGTGAGCTGTGTTGAAGAATGTCCATGTCGGATGTATCTTGTATTCGCCACGCAATTGTCGCGTGGATATTCAAATTAATTCGTCCAATTGAATCTCATATGGCTCGAGAAAAATGTGTTATCTTGTTATTTTGACAGGAAAAATTTCAAACTTTACGCATATAATCATCAAGCGAATTCTTGTTTTAAACCCAATTGATCGTGACATGTTGCAACTTGGCTTAACCTAACCCAATACAACCTAACCTAGAGCTGCAATAAATTATGATATTGAAATAAATACTCTTTTCGATGATTTACAGAATGTTGATGCCCAAGAAAAATCGTGTCGCCATTTACGAGTACCTCTTCAAGGAGGGAGTAATGGTGGCTAAAAAGGATTATCACGCACCCAAGCATCCCGAACTTGAGACCATACCCAATTTGCAGGTTATCAAAGCTATGCAGGTAATGGAAGTAAACGTCACGAAATTTTGCTGGCCCCTTGTCAATTATTCTGCTGGCGGACAGTGTTGATCCACACAACCAATTGGCAGATTCACTGTGTAGTGTGAATACAAACGTCAAGATGAAATAAGTTGACTATTTGACGACATGAGAAGTAGCGTGATTTATCAAAAATGTATTATCATTAAACGGTATATCAGTTGAGTCATAATTTTTGGTTGGAATACCTGTAAGAGTGAGAATTCCCGAAACCAGGTAGCATACGTACTCTTGGAGTGTACCTGCTCTGAAAAACAAAACATTTGATTTTGTTAGTTCCATTGTTTACAGAAATATCATTGTAAAGCTGTGCATCATTAACTTGCTCTATAACATACCACGTACACTGGCATGCATTTGTGTTTTCAAGTCTCTTGCTAATTTGCTGAAAATTACTCATATTTTTTTAACTATGGTAAAAAAAAATTAGGAAATTGCTACATTTAGCATATCTAAAGTGTGGCATGTAGCGACATGGGAAGACGCAGAGATGTGTGAAAAAATGCTCTTTATTATTATGACTTCATACAAAATAACTTTTTTAGAATACCAATGCTTATGTCATTATACCATTATGTATCGTATGATTATGATTTCAGTCCTTGAAGTCACGAGGTTTTGTCAACGAGCAGTTTGCTTGGAGACACTTCTACTGGTACCTGACGAACGAGGGCATCGAATACCTGCGAGCCTATCTCCATCTCCCTCCAGAAATTGTTCCTGCGACATTGAAGAGGCAAGTCAGACCTGAAACCGCGAGGCCTAGGCCCGCTGCTGGCCCTAGGAGCGAAGGTTCGCGTCCAGCCGAAGACCGTGCCGGTTATCGCCGAGGTCCTGGCGGACCGCCAGCACCTGGTGATAAAAAGGCTGATGTCGGCGCTGGCACTGGTGATCTCGAATTCCGGGGAGGATTTGGGCGCGGAAAAGCTCCACAATAAATAAGCTTCGTTTATTACATAAAATGCTACAAAATCTGTATAACCGTGAATAAAGTATTACTCGGTGCATACCCATTTCTTTAGTTTTCCCTGTGTTTATTCACAACAGTCGTACCAGTGGCTATTATTTTTTATCTTTTGACAGAATTTTTATAGTAGGAAGTAACTGTGATTAGTGCAGAGGTTTCATATTTTTCAAGAGAGTGAGTATATTTTGACTTGATGAAATCATGCATTATCATTTTACAATGAGTGACTTTTACACTGTTAATATATGACAAAAATCTAGTGTTTCAATTTCCTGATCTTGTTGCATTATTTGTCTACGAATTTTAAAAATAACAATTGCGCTCCGCCGATAATTTTTGATTAGTGTTCAAGTTACTACAGAAGTTTGCGCTGTTATAAACTGATTTTAGGTGACTATATATCAAATAAAACTGCTAAAAGAAATCTTTCAGAGGGTTCTATTATCACAATGCGTATAGATCAGTCTATGTGGGAAATCCCGATTTTCGTTTCTAGTGAAATCACAAACTTGCGTTACGGCAGGCTGAGACAGATGTACGGGGTACGTTATTTAAATAGCGCCGAATATTTTTAATTCTATTGTTTATTCAAAGATATAAAATACAAGATTCACGTTCTGTAGTTAATCTGAGTTTCTTTTCTGTTGTTGTGCCAATCTATTCTAAGTAAAGACACAAAATTGATTTGAAACTGACGACAAATCAGGTTCACTTCTCCAAGTCATAAGAGAGGATTCATAATACAAACATCCCTTGTATCTCACAATTGTCTCCAAACAAGTCACTCATGTGAATTTTAACGGGAGGCCTGCCATGCGGTTTCAAAAGCTTTGGCAGTATGTTCGCAGGCTTTCTCCAGATCTTCTAAACCCTTCCTCAATATATCAACGGCACGACCAGACTTTGCCTGTATCCTGAAGTGCATCTTAGTCTCCGCAGGATGGGGCACCGTATAACCACAGAATTGAACATCTGGACTACAAATGGATTAGAATACGTTGTAATTAAATCGTTTTGGACTCGATATTCATAATAAACATTCATGAATATAGAGATGTATAAAGGGTAAATTAGGACAAGAAATTGAAATAATATCAATACTGAAAAAAGTGAAACAAAGAATAAAACTAGCGACGGAAAAATTTTTACTATTGAGCAATAATTGATCGAAGAGCATTTCCCAAAGTATGACCCTCGTCCTGGAATACAAAAGTTCGTGATTTTTCTCCAGACTCCCCATCTCCGGCAAGCTGCAAGTAGAAAATATTAAACTATTAACGATATTGTTCCCCAACACAATGGTTATGGAAAATAACACTGGTTCTACTCGTATGTAAGAGTAACTACGAAAGAGTATCACTGTTCACACGAAATCTAACAATCTATGAACTGTCTACGCGGGCAGTCTTCTTTCTACCACATGTGTGTGTACTCACTTCTGGTAACTATCTGCTCGACAAGTGCAATACGAGTTTATTCCATGCAACGCTTTATCACATCGTACTCGAATTAATCGTGAATTTATTTTTATCGTGCCTATTCCCAGGGTACTGACTTGATTTGCATGCAATTCGTAAGATCGTAAGCGAATCACGCAGTTACGCGAGAAATGTTAGAACAAGTTCGCCCTGCATTCTAGCCTGCAGGTTTTATTAACTTTCGGAGAGAAAACTTCCACGAAAATCGACCAATTTAAATAAATGCTTACTGAACGCTTTTCATGCCCAGCAGCGCTAAGAAGCGTTATATACAGAAATATGTTCAAGGAATAGAATCACTTTACAGTTTCAGTGACGTTGAAGGTCGCTATGTAAATCCAGCAATCGGTAAACTGTTTTAGAAAATGCTATTCATATTACCTCTGCTAAACGTCCCATCTGAAAACAGATTACGAGGTTAATCTTTCAATGATTCTTGTGAGGAAATATGTCACTAATCTACCTTCATTCAATAGGAAATAAATGTAAACGCGATTATAAAAATTTTCTCTTTTGCATTTTATAGGTTACCAGCACCGTTGTCTTGCGCTTCTTATAGGTATACCCGTTGACAGTTGACGCGTGAACGTTGCTGCTGCTACATGATTGCGATGCTATGTTCAGGATAGTCACATTCAAATAATTCTGCCGGAACGTTCGAACGCGTTCGGCACATGCTTGCGTTTCGAAATTCGAAAAATACTGAACAAACAATCAATCCTTATTGCCAAATACGTAACTTTTTCAAAAAAAAATTTCACACGAAGAATAAAGAAGTAGGATGGAAATGAAAAATCATGTTTAAATAATTAATTACATGAAATGAAAAAACGTGTAAATTAAAGAGTTCGCTGTCCTCAGACATCTGACGAAATCTATTTGATCAGAGGATTTATATCTTGCAATACATTTGAAAATTTTTCGTCCACGGCGCAACGGATAATTTTTACCACCGAATGCCCTATTTAGACTATACGCTGTATATCTCGTCAGGTCTTTGTCCTTTGCAGTCTGATAATTGCTAGTTCGAAAGCCAGCTTTTAAGTTAGCGAGCAATCATCAAAATTGCAGGCAACTGTGATTCATCTTTGAAACTACTGAAATTTTACAATACGTTTAGGATAAGGATTTGTTCTACGCAGATTCAAATGCCCATGAAATATATATTATATTTATTTTACCAACATTATAGCATAAATGTATGTTCGACGAGATAGGCGTTAGTCAAAAGTACAGTACTCATCATTGAATACGGTGAGCATTGTTGTTTGGTGATATACAAGGACCAGCAATTCCCACGTTACGCAGTAGTTTCAGAATCGTTTGTTCGACATTGGCTGGTTATATAAATAAACCCATTTTTCGCTCGATGTCATATCTGCGCGATGAGCTTCATTCAATTTCTTGTGAAGTCTATACTTTTGAAAAACACTGACTGATCGGAATTGAAAGCACTCTGCACATTTCTACGCACTATCATAAAATATAGCACATTGTTATATTGCTTTTTCTGATGCTATTTTTTTTTTTTATCGAAATGCAGTATAAACTCCCCGCATTCGTAACTGACTCGCACCTATTTGCTCCTTTTCAATCCCCATATTTTCGGTCATCGATATCAATTAAAATTATTTCAAATGTTTGTACGATTATACTCGTTTCTCAGACATCAATAGATATCATATTTATGTGGTTCATGTAGAAGAAATCCACAAAATCTGTCCACAAAATTTAACTTTTTAGAGTTTAAAAGAAAACATTTCAAAATCATTTTTTCATCAAACGTAGGTTGTATAAACAACTTGAAAACATGTAATTAAATGACAAAATTTACCACATTGGACTGTTTTTAATATTTTCTTTCTGGACACAATTCGACTGACGACAAAACGAGTGGCTGTATGAATAATCTTGATCGTAATTCGTACTATTTTTACTCTGACCAATTATTGTTTTTTTGAAAGAGTCAATGGTATTTGCTTATGTTGATTGCCCAGGCAAAATAGTTCAATAGGCGTGAGTAAATTAATTGTCTTCGTTATTAAGGAAAAATGATTTTTCTCGGTATTAATTCAATGTTGAAAAATATTAAATGATCACAAACAGGAAATAACAGACTTGTATGTAGCCATAACTGTATTTATAGACTTGTACGCATTAACAAAGAATGACTGCATTTAAGTAGGAATTTATACTTTAAACAATCTGACATAAACTGAATGTAGATAACACTCTAAAGCATGTATTCAAAGTTGTTAACATGTATGTATAGAATATACATATAAATCACATCAGAATATTGATTACATATTTTTACAATTTCCCCAAAACATAGCTGAACGGGTGACGTAATCATGCGAGTGTTATTTATCTCATCAACAGACTGTTTAATTATTTCATCACTAATTCGCACAACAAAAAAAATCGATCAAAATATAAAACAATCATGCGCAATATTATAAAGTTCATCGATGAGATATTTGCAAAAAAGACAAATCGAATTTTCATGGTTAATCAAGTGTATCGTGTTTGTTGCAAGCAGCAACAAATATTGTCTGACGTGGCACTATAAGTGAATATCTTTGTATAGCACAGGTATACATAAAACTAATAATCGACGTGTGATATTCGTTTTTTTAGGATAATGCAATATTATATATATCTGGCAACAATAGTTATATTACATATTATGTTTGGTAAATAGTAAATTAACTCACCTAGATTCAAACTCGTAAAATATTGACCACAACTTTTACAAATCATATGGTAAAAATATAAATGTTGGTAAATATCTAAATTTCGTACAATATACATTTTCATGTTTCGCTTAACAAAGACTGTTATAACAAAGGAACAACTATATAATATCGTTTATCACTATTAAAAAAGTCCAGTAGTAAAATATACATCGTAATATTCATTGTAAATCATTACACTGCTCCCTCCCAAATTCTGTAAGTTGATTTCTATGACGTTCAATGTTTAATAAGTTTAGCACTACATTCCCAAATCAAGTTCATCACGAATCTAATGAAGCCCAGAAGCTTGCTTCACAAATTACTCGATACCTCCTACGTATAATTTGTTCGAATTGCATATCGTACATTATATTTATCTATACTCCATCTATTTTCTACTATTGAAAGGCATCCCAACAAATCGTAGCAAGTGTATTATGGCATTCACAGACTTTAATGGAATGACGGAAAAACATTAAGATAAAATTCTCAACATTCCTAAATAATTAATTCAAATACTAACCAAATTATGAACGTTATAAAAGTAATCACTTCGTAATGGGATGAGCTAAATCGCACTGCTGAACTGCCTCCTAATTATAATATTGAAATAGACTTGTGACTGAGTTATTCGTAATGATTCCAAGTATTGACTTTGCACTGTATGCAATTCAAAACAAAGTTCTCTCTTTTTTTTATTTCCTTTTTTTTTTTTTTATTTCTATTTGCGAATGAAAGAAGGACTAGATGATATTCTTGTACGAATTCTCCAAGGTATTTATAAAACGCGACGAATAACTTCCCTACTATACCCAAGGTAGGCAGGCGTAAGGGGCACAACTATCGTACTCATGCGTCAGTGGGAGAGAGTGTCTGCCTCTATGTCAGTGGTGACGTGGGGAACCCGCCTGCGATAATCCAGATCCATGCATCGCTTGCGCACCACTGCCTGTAGGCTGATGTAGATATTGCTGTTGTTGCTGCTGCTGTAACTGTTTACGATCTTCCATGCCAGCAGCAAGATACGAAAAGACACAGAGAACTGCATAGCAGATCTGATCTGCCTGAAAAGTAACGAACAATACATACTGCCGTTCGTCGATTAACAATTGCAAATTATTAAAGTGCAGTAGACAATGATACAACATATGAGTTAAAAATATGTGAGAAACTTAAGGAGGAGCATATTCTCGTTGGATAATAATCATAGTAGAGGATTAAAATAAAAAGAAACTTACACTTGGACTGATAAAATTAAACGTGTGTGTGAATTAAAGATTCATGCATTGATGTATCAGTTTTATCAAGAATCTGTGCCTCTGCAGATAGTTGAGCAGCGTGAGCAATCGAGAAGACTCTGTGTAAGCAGTGAGCTGTTTCGCCTGCCTGTATATGTGTAACAAAATTTTTTAATTACATTGAAAATAAATTCAAAATATATTATTTGTTCAAAAATAAGAAATAATATTTTTTAACCAAGATTTCAAATAATAGTCGGTTCGTTACATTACTACATGAGCTTTGAAAAATAGGTGATTCATGCATATGCGATCGTAATGCATATGGAGGAGTTTGATAATACTTACCAATTGTGACTTATATTTACGTTGAATTACTTGTCTAGTTTTAGGATCTGGAATAGAATAAAATATTCCGTTGCAATAATTATACACATACGCAGGTACGGATATTTTCATATCTCAATGGTGATTGAACCACTGACCGATGCCTCAAAGAAGGTGAAAGTAATTAAATGACGAAAATTGTGGCGTTATGAATAATATTTCATTATACGTATAAAAGACTTACTGAATTCTTCCAAAACGAAGATCCCACCCTTCTGTGTAAAGCACTTGCGGATATGATCGAGTCTTACAAAAAACTGCAATTAACACAATTTTTGTAAATTAGTGTCAAGTATAGTGCAATATTTCTAGTACTACCATGCAAATTCTAGGTACCACTCAACGGTGAGAAGTATATTGGATGAAATAAATTGCTGAGCAAATTATCTCTAATTTCTTATACTTGAATAGAATCATTGAAGTAATACGAGCATTCTTTCCATGATGAAATGTCTCAGTTTGATCAAAAAATAGAGCACAGACAAGTCCTAAACATTTTGCAATTACTAGACCATGTAACATTTATTAAATCCAATATGGTAGAAGCAGGATTGAAGAGTTAGCTGTGAATATTAAGGTTGATTTTAAATACATGCAAACATTTAAAGCGTGGCGAATGAGAGCAGTACAGAGCGATGCAATTAGTCAGCAGCGGTACGTAGCTTAACATGCATTATCCAAGCATCAACAGTAGCAATAGTATAGCAGCAACAGCAGGCAACTCTGGAGATGGCCTAAACTCATCTTACATTGTTGATTGCTTGGCATTGAGAGATTGCTAAATGTGCATTTATATCATCTAGTTTAGTGGTGGACAATGTCCCCGGTAACAATGCACAGTTACAGTTTAGTTGCAGTATAGTATTAAATGTATAGTATTTAATGTGTAGTTTGTATATATATATATACATATATATTTGTGTGGTAGTAACAATTGAAACTAGAAACATCATGTAGCAGTGCCATGCCATGAGTGTGAAATTGTAATGTATAGGTATAGTGTATGAGTGAAAGTCTGTTGGCTGGATAGTATATAAAAGTGATCGCTGAGTTAAGTTATAATATATATATATATATATATGTATATATATAAGGATGATAGCTCTAGGTAGCACCAATCCATTGCTCTACTAGGTGATGGGCGAAACGATGTGGTTATTGATATGGAGCAAGAAACGAGGATAGCGAGATGAATCTTAAGATTGGGTGACTGTAAGCACTCGGTGAAATTTTCATTTTTGCTGATATTTTTTCCCCATTACAAGTTGATTCTCAAGAGATTCGCATCTATAACATGTCAACACACTAAAGATTTATACGACACGAGGAGGAAATTTTTCACTCTTATTCGAATAATGCACATTTTGCAAAAATTGTAGGGCATACGAATGTATACACCATTTCATTCATTCTGCATATTTACATTTTTCCAAAACGTGTATATATTCGATAGATGTGTTCCGTGTTGAAAGTCGTGGATAAAAGATATAGTATACCGATGGCAATATTAAATAATCTACTCAAATGCATGTATTTACTTAATGCCAATACTATATTTGCTTTCAATTTATGTAGACGTGTGTTATTATTATTAATAATAATAATAATAATAATAATAATAATGATAATAATAATAATAATGAATACTTCTTCGTACAGTGTATACCACCAAGATATAGGTCCTTTATAATTGTCACGAAAGTGGGAAAAATTTTCATACTCATACAACTACGACATATAATGTTCCTAAGCCTTATTCGTTGTATAATATCAGCAGAAACATATGTTTCATCAATGTATGAGTAATGCAGTCCCCCAGTCTTAAGGGAATGAATTACGTCAAGTTCGGGATTAGTGAGGCACTACGGGTGTCACTACGTCTTGGTGCTATCGGGGCACACACTCTCTACGGCCGCACTCCGAAAGTCCAGTATTTATATTCATATTTTATAATAAGCTTTGACGGTAACATGTCTTTTTTTTTTATAATGAACAGCATCTCTAACACTCACTCTGCCTCTTCTAGTACCAGTATTGTGCACGGTTTCTGAGCTACATATAAATCTTACGCTACATAAGATATATGTACATATACACACATATATGTATATGTATACATACACAATGTATTTTATACGGATGTTTTGTAAAGACACTAAAAAAAGAAGAAAAAAAATATCCGCACGATAATGTTACTGGTACTAGGTGAGCTCTATGATATCGGACGGAACATATACCACAACTAACATCAATCGATCAATATGGTAGGAAAACAGTGAAGTAGACAGAGCAGATCAATTAGTTTAAATGCAATCTGAGAATAATATAACAGTGGAACACGACTAAAAGTAACGGTGAAATAAATAAGCATTTCCGGAACACGGCCAACATTGAATATATTAATCAATACTGAACTGGTAACAAACAATGAGTTTTTTGATAATACCTCGAAATCCTGTTTACCCAAGCCAGGGCAATGTCGACAGACAGGACAAGAACAGAAAACAGAAAACATAAAATTAAATTAAGTAATATGATATAATACAGTATACGCATTAGTATAACTTTTACTTTTTAACAGATCATTTGGTAAAATAATAGAATTGTGCGGTATATATTATATACAGCCGTTGCCTATTGTCATGGCCAATCTGTAATAGTGAGGTTTCATTGTTCAAGGACCATCTCAAAAGTTCCCTAAGCTGAGAAAAGTCTATCCTCTAGCGCCGTATGTGCGACGGGGCACCGAAGAGAACAGCCTAATAAGCCCTACCTACAACTATAATACCACCTATCTCGTAACATTCATCCCGTACATATTTATTCATGTCTGCGGGTTAAATATATATATATACATATATAAACACACATACATATGTGTGTGTGTGTGTGTGTATACATATATATGTATATTATGCATATACGTATATATAGACTTTTCTCGAACATGACCACGACAGAAAAAAGGTTGGTAGACTTATAGAAAGGTATAATATAGCATCCAACATTCAGTACAAATCATAATAGATGAGAATGTAGAGTATAATATGGACAAATGATATGTTGTCTTTTTTTTTCAAAATCCTTAATAATTATAATACAGATAAAAGAGACTGCAGCTGCACATCGAGCTCCATGCAAGAAAAACATTGAATAACGCTTAAACAAAACATATCCAACATAATACCAATAATAAATGAGAGCTGTAAATGTGACCTGGCAATAATATTTAGTAATTACCGTATCCTATATGCGTCATTGAATTTCTCATCAATCACTTTGTCAAGTGAAGGAAATCATATGTATAATATATGAACATAATTTTATATAATTGATAATAATGCAGATTGTGAGAGATTTGATTTAGTGCAAGTCATATCAAAATAATGTACTCTCCAATCTTAAAATACAATGCATATTTCTGCTCAGTATCCTGCTGTCTTTTATGCCCTCAAGACGATCGAACAATGAGCATGTAATATTCCACGGTATTGTATATCAAGGTTTTCAGATCCATAGGTAAGACTGAGAAGATACGTACAAATACAAATTAAGCAGATCGTGGTGGCTATAGCGATGGGAGATAATATTGAGTGGTCCTTGCATCAATGCAATCAACGAAAAACACAGAGAGAAAAGTCAATAATTAAAAGTATACAGACAGTAAAGAAGAGATAGGGCCACGACACGCTCCCTACTCTTCTGCCTCGGTCCAACAGTTATTCAATGTCAATCAGATAGAATTATCTCGAGCAATTCACTGTTTTTAAATATTGCATATGCGGGAAAAATTATTTAACGATGTACGTGTTACACTCGTACATAAATTAAAAACTGTTGCAAAGTAAACCACTTGATAATTTTACCTTATGCATTTTACAATTCCACAAATGCGTGAACATAGACCACGAAAAAGATGATGCAAGAGAGTCGTAAGAGTATTTTTGATCGACAGTGCGACGAGCTGGATGTTTTGACACAAATGTATGTCGTACAAATACTCAAGTATTAATATATACATATATAATTTTGTTTGATCTGTTTTCAATGATAAAAGGTCTAGTACTTGCGGTACGACCGTGTACAAATGTATACTGGAAAACTCATAGTTGATTTTATGTTCATCGCATCCATGTTATATATCAGTTTTGTTGAACCGAGGCAAGTTATACTGTCGAAACGTTGAAGTAGGCTTTCAATGTAATTGAGTTTGATTGTATGTATTGACTAGGTAAACTATGTTAACTGCTGAAATAAGTATTTTAATATTAGTTGGGGTAGAAAATCTGCTAAATAAACTGACGATATATACCTAAAGTGTAATTCAACGAATAGTAACTAGCTACAAGATTGAAATATTCAAAATCTTATTAAATATAATATTTTTGCATTACATGAATGGTTCAACAAAATGAAAATGATAAAAGGTACAAATTTGATGTATGTACGGAACTTGAATTTATCTCACACTGATACGTTAATTCAAGAGAAATAGATTGTACCTTGCTATTAGCGAAGAGTAGACCCACGCCCTCCATGCATACTTGGAGAAGGCCCCCCTCACCCGTGCGCATATCTTGCACTGGAAACTCACCACCTAATTCTACACCCGAACCAGCACCTCGACCTCGTTGTGCCGCTTTCTCCATTGCGTCTTTTATACAATAATATAGGTCTTTACACTGAAAAGAAAATAAAAATCATAACGTAAAGGTCATAGAGTATCAGTTAACGGTCGGTTTCCAAATAGGTATTTTTACCGCGATACCGTACGGTCTCCGAGTTTACCATAAATATCAGAGTAGATTCTTACCTTTTTAGTGTAATATTTATGCAGTTGAGTTTGCCCTCCATTTCGCCTCCAAAGACAGAGGACTTTATTCTTAGGACTATAAGTCATATTAACCAAGCGCTCGTACCACCAGCGCTCGACAATCACACCATTTACCGATCTGAGTACCAAACCATCGTGTCGTACTTCCAAAAAACGCAAATCACCTTCGGCATCGACACCAGCATGAACAGTAAATGATTGACGGTGCATTTGACGAGAAGTGAGAGGCTTTAGATCAATGTCATTGCCATGCTAAAAAATTACGACGAATTTGTGTAGTGGAGAATGTTATAACTGCGTATTGTAAACACATTTCAATAGCAAGAATATACTTATTGTAGTGAGTTTTCAAACGACGATTTAGGCATACTTACAAGATTGGTCATTTGATCCAATAGCTGATTAAGCTCTTGACTGTAAATGAGGCCGATGTGACTTTTTCCGAGCAATCTACGCACTTTACGCTTCAATTCTCCCTTATCAACATTGAGCATTACCAAAATAGCTGTCAGATTGTGAAGTAAAGTACATAATAATCTGTCCTCATCATGCTCCAGCCTCCTCCTCTCGCTTTCACTCAGACTCTTGTATCTACGAATACATAATGACTATGCAAATCTTTCTTACAATACTCTAGGCTCCGCGAATAGTTTGCATATGTTACTTAAATTAAAGATCGGTAAATGTATTCAAAAAGTATCATAACAATACGTGTAAACCGCAATTCGAAATACCTTTCCATCATTTCTCCTGGTCCCTGATCCATGCCCACCATATCACGCTCCTGAGAGACAGCATCAAGGAACGCATCCTCCCAAAACTGCATTTGATCCCAGAGAGAAGATCTTTCTTTGCCCAATAATCCTAAAAATGCAAAAATGCCGCACATAGTTTTTTTCAATTGCAAACTAGCTGATGAATAGAATTACCTTCGAAAAGATAAGTTCGAGCTGCTTCTGGACTCGGTGTTGTTACTGTCGGAACAAGACTTCCACCGTGATATCTAAATCCAGTGCTTAAAGACGACTTGCTGGACCAAACACTGGCAGTACGCTGTTTACCTTGGTGTGGAAACTGAAATACGAGCATTTATCAAGTTAATTTTACGGGATTTTGAATGTTAGATGCCAGGTATGCTGATTGAAGATTTTTTAGACATGATCATCTTTGAATTAAAATCGGTATGTGACACAATAAGAATTGAGCATTGTTCAGGAAAAGATGATGATACATTACATAGTAAAGAAGTACAAAATTTACCATATAATATATCGATGTGTAAAATAATGAAAACTATTCGTGAAGCGGTAGAATTTTCAAATATGTAAACATATTTTGTAATTTTCTACATGAATATGCATCATTAGAGTGGCTAAGCAAAGTGATCATGGTTCAAAGTCATCGTCAAGTTTGATATACCATGCTAAGCTCCATGCTATTTACGTTCAAGCATACATCAAGTCTGAAATGTACATGATATATTTGACTAAAAATGGATTATAATATACTGCACGACTCACATTGCCTTGCTCAACCTCACTATCAGAGACGGTACTGCGAAAAGAGGCCTGGTGTGCTTGCCGAAATGCTGGATTCGTGATAATGCTGCCTCCATCAGTCGAGAGGGCTTCGCTGCTTCCTGTACCGCCACCTGCACCACGCCCTCCCTACAAACACAGCGTGCACTGCCTGCAGTCCAGTTCATTCAAGACATTCGCAAGCTTTTTATAGTGCGACCAAGTAAGGATAAAATACTCATGGTAAAATGCTATAGAGAATATGTACACAAAAAGCTGAGCAGATACAAAAGTAAATTTCAAAAAAGATGGTGTGGTTTCTTTTTTCAAAAATCATCGAAACACACAAATATTGAAAGTTGTTAAACAGCGATGATATATCACAAATGACCAATCCGCTATGCATGACATTCGTTGACAGCAAAACTGTGTACTTGGTCACATTGAAGCTATGTTTAACATTCCATTACAGCAAACACTGTTTACTTGGTCACACTGTGGCTAACGTACAAGACTGACATCCATGATATATTGATTGTACGTGTCATGGCGTAGAATTAGATATTATAAATATATACATGTTTTCGATGTATTTTAGCTGTCCACATAGAAATTCAATTCGAATGCAATAACATATCTACATTATGAATATTCTCTCCTGAATTTATAATTTATCATCACAGGTCTGTTTCTAACAAAGGAGAAAAAAAAATTTGCCTGATCTGTAGAAAAATGCGAATTGAGTTACAGATGAGAAGTTTAGCTATCTCTGAAAGATAAAATTGAAACAGAAAAACACTATAAGGAAAGTGATTACGCGCATAGTGCACCATACGAGTCCAGCCAACACAGCATGCGTATACACATAAATATTATAAGTGGACTTTAGGACCAGTAAAAAAATTCAATCATGGAATACCTCTGAGTCAAATGACGTTAATCTGCTGAGTAATTTTCCTTTCTTCGAAAACATATCGAGAAACATTTCTGTGGTCGATTGATTTTCATCTCCACCTGCAGGTAATTGAGGATGTGACATTTCCAATCTGAGTTGTGGTAACTCTGAGACAAAAATTATACATTCAAGGTAATGTAAAGGGATCAATAAGATATGATCATCTAATCCCATCATACCTGAAGACTGTTGAAGGGATGATTTCCTAGATAAGTCTGACAAGTCAGGCTGCTTCGGTGATTGTGGGGACCTCAAATTTTCTTTACTACCAAACGGACTGGAAGTCTGTAGCAGCGTAGGTGAAAAAAAACGAACCACTTATTAGTGACTGTTACGTGCAAGGAATACGAGTGAAAAATTGGTCACAAATCATTTTCACTTGGATGCTTACCTGAGATATGAGAGAACTTTCAAATCCTCCCTCTGTTAGGTCTTTGCTCCAGTAGTGTGTATGTGCAATTTCCATCAGTTGGAATACAGATGCCATACCACCTGGTCCAAAATTGCTATAAGTATGTACCAGGCCGTGCACTACAGCTTGAAGGCACTTCAGCATCCCTTTATAAACTGGCCGTGAAACGCACTGCATAGAAAAATATGTGTTCCCTTATTTTGCTGGATACTGTACCATTGAAACTTTGAATTTACAAGAATATACATACAACGTCATCGATATGATCATCGGGACTTATTTTTCTCTCAAGACCCTTATTCAAATTAGTTACAACAAGATTGCGATAACTCTCATCTTCCATTAGTTTTTTCAACCTATTCAATTTGAGCCAGCCCACTCCTTCTCCAGCTAATGCCTGGTTTACAATCTGAAATATGCGTTATTTGTCTTTGAGTTACCAAAAACGAGACTATTTAGTAACATGGAGGAAGTTTTGCTAGTGTTGGTTATTCCTGCGCTTACAATTATTTTTATATTCATACAACTAATAATGCTCACATCTGTCAGGAATGCTTGATTATCGCTATTTGTACTCGATCGCTCTACATTTTGCATCCGTTGTAATTCCTCCTGACTGGGTTTGTTGGTTGAATGTTTTATCAACGACGATCTCTCGACCAGCCCTTTTCTACCTAAAAAATCCAATAGATTCCAATTGTATAACTTACTGTATTGTAAATACTTCAATTAAAAATATTCTCAGCATATTAGGCGTACCTTTAGGGAAGGGTCCAAATGTCTGAGATTTCTCTTTGGATTTTTGCGATTGAGGAAGAGGATTGGCGTTCCGATTAGAGTTATGCTTATTGCCTGCAGATAGTAGGAGTTTTTAAATAATTTACAATTCCCTATTGAATTTCTAACTGGATTCAGCATTTGCAAGTAGGACTCACCAAATAAATCACTAAACATACTGCTAGTTTGCGCAGCTATGCCATTCAGATCACTGCTTATATTGCTAAAAAAATCCCGGCCAATATCTCTTCTACCAGCACGAGAGTCAGACGCGACTAACTGGGTACTACTAGAGTCTCTTCGTTGAAGCGGACCAGGTGGTGGAGAAGTGTGCGGAGGTGATTGCTGGGAATCACTGAGTCCCTGGAAAATGTTGACAGACTTATGAAAATTAAAGATCACGGTGTAATTATTCTATGGACAACAAACACACTATTAGATATATAGCTTTACCTTGAGCAACCCTTTTTTGGTCGCAGCTTCTTTAGCACTTTTAGTTAAATCACCAAAAGTGCTCTTTCCCACATAGGTCAGATCATCAAAGGTATTTTTACTAACACCTGCAGCTGTTTTACTCGCTTCTAAGGCATTCTTTGATACTTCCTGAACTGACTTCGATGCTTCACCCATGGCTTTCTTCGTTTGCTGCGTAAGCTATGTTTGAAAATTATTATATCAATGCTTAAACTTTGATGATGGATCTTAATTTACTAAAAATTCTATCAAAAAATAGAGTTTACCTGTTCCAAAGGTGCAAATAAGCTTTCTTCGCCAGCTTCATTTATTTTTTCCCGCGCTTGATGCTTCAGCTAGTTCAAAAAAAATTATCGCTCTTATTACACAAATCTCGAATCAATTTGACAAAGAAAAACGATGTTTGACCGCTTAATACCTTGTCCATATGAGCGAGCAGTCCATCTTGACTACTCTGTCTTGTCGTCTCCCTAACTAAATCTTTAGCTTGTGAGGCAAATTGTTCAAATAACGACCCTTGCGACCCCTGTCTGATCACACCGGTTCCAGTACTATTTCCACTGTTTTGCCGAGGAACATTGCTGTTTCCACTATGATGACGCTGAACGCCATTACCAGTAGTCGCTTGACGAGGTAATGTAGGTGATCCATTGTTACTGCCACTACTTGGTTGTCTCGGAAGAAGAGGTCCAACCGCTGATCCAAAGCTCGATGTACGTGCCAGAACATTGCCTACACTTGGTTGGCGTTGCGGCCCTGGACTGAGTGGCGGAACCTTAAAGTGCAAAGAAAGTTTGTATTATCCACCGAAACGTGATGACTATTTACAGTGAACAGATTGTAAACTTTAATTCTAAACATTGGTAAATAGTACATTCAGATCTTGTACTGACAAAAAATTGACTGAAAACTTTAGTATGGTACCTTCGCCACTTAGGAATGTATAAATAATTGTATTGAGAACTGTTGTCCGATATGTAAGGACAATTGTTTATTTGTGTACATACATACACAGTGCGGATAGAACAACTAGAAATACGTCGACAAGAAAGAATATTTGCGTTCAAGTCAAGTTTTGGCAAATGGCATGAGATTGTGACGAGAAAACATCAAATCCATTAAGCAATGAGGAAAATATGATGTATTTGCATATCGAAGCTGTAATATTCAATAATTTTCAGCCCTGGTAAATCTTACAGTTTCAGTGACGAAAAAAAAAAAAACATTTTTTTTAAATCAGAGCACACGCATATAATTTAAACTTTAGATACGTTGTAGTAATTTCTTAATCACATATTGACACACATACCGATTTTACTCGAACGCGTTACTGTACTTAAAAGCTCATCGACGATATCGCTTATAATTTGAAGTATTTTAGTAGCATGGTTTAGTGCTGTGCGATGAATCGATTAATCGAAAAACTCAATCAATCAATTATTCTAATCATCGAAGCTACCGATTAATCGCCCAGCACCAGTATGCTTATCAAAGGTGTCATGCATCAGCTATATACACATATTTAGCATAGCAATAAGCAAATTTAAGCTTCAGCAAATGATTGTGTGGAGAAAAAGAATGAGGTGAGCATGAGAACTGACTCACTGGGGTGACAGATCTATTGAGGCGTGAGGTCCGGTGAGGAGTGGTAGGGCGCTCTGTATCACTGGGTGATGGGGTCACTAAAGACCCCGCACCACTTCCAAACTGGCCTACTGTACTTTGTGCACTCAGGATTGTGCGTGGCGTGGCTGTTGTCGATGCTGAGTCTGATTCAAAGCTACCTCCCTCCTCTTTATCCTATGATTTCATATTCAATTCCTCTATTAGCAACGATAATTATACTTGTAGAAGAGATTCTCAACTTCAGAGTGGTTTATGAATTTTTTGTTCTTTTTGGAGGTAGCGTTTATGTATATGTAATGGCGTTTTAATGAGGTGCATTGAGTGCTGATATCTATTAAGCCAACTAAAGGCACATTGCACCAATGTTTTTAAAGCTCAATTCTCATCTGGTTCTTGAAACTAGTCTACAATTTATCATTTTATCGGCAATTTGGAGAAGACGAAAAAAACGTGATACTTCAGAGTGGTTGGGTGCCAATTTCTGTTGTTGTACCTTTCTAAAACGTCCTATCCGTACAAACGATTGATCACTTATTGCGGGTACATTATTATGGAACATCAATGTAATTAGGTAGGCAACAGAAGTTGGCAAATACCCATTCAGTTCCATACCTGAATCAAGTTAAGCAAAAGCCATCTATAGCCTAAGAGATCACTTTTCATGTATATAGTAAGTACTCGATATTATGCATAATTCTTACATTATCACTTTTAGCTGCTTGCGAACCCTCTTGAATCCTTGGATTTAATTCAAGCTCGGAATCCCTGTTGAAACTGGGACTGCTTAGATCACTGTGACTGGATGACGTACTTAGTGGACTTCCAGGTCTGGTAGGGGGATCGTCGTCAGCGCCAGGATATTGTAAAGAACTAGGGGGATTGTAGACATTCTTTGGATCAACCGAAAGAGACATAGGTTGCGGCTGCGTTGCTTGAGGGCAATGGTAGCCTGAAATTTGGAAAAACGGTACGAGTACGGATGAATAAACGTCTTAAATTTCTCAGCCAAGCGAGAAATTTCGTGTACTGGGAAAAAGATTTCAACTCACTGGGTGAAAGATCGGAAGATACCATTTCCGATACAAAATCGCTAAGCGAAGAGTAAGACGAACTGGTACTATCAGCTCCCTCGGAGTCAGATCCACTTTCATCCGTTGGCTGATTTTCAAGTTGTTGTAAAGTTCTCATTGCTGCAGCCAGGGAACCGTTCGAATCCCAAACGGGAAAATATATTGGCTCTAAGCTGGGAGCGTACCAACGCGGTTTGTCGCCAATTTGAGTAGGGTCGAATACACCTGTGTGTACTCTCAGGAAAGCCACATTACTTGGAGTGAGCGACCACTCTGCTAAGAATTCGACTGCTTGCGTCCTTGCAAATTTATTCAAAAAACTGCTGGTTCTCGGTCTTGATCTCAGGAACGAATTGATTTGAAAGGCTACTACCGGCCTTGGATAGAGTCTCAATGTTCTCGTGTGTTCGCTGAAGTTTGCCAACAAGTTTTGAGAGTTGAAAAAGCGGACCATAGCAACACGAGTCGCCACATCAACGGAATCAACGTCGTTTCCGTAGATAAATGGATTAAAGCCAGGTGACGGTTGAGAGGTTTGTTTTTGGGTCGAAGTTGGACTCATTGAAGGTGTTAATGACGTGTGATGTGGACTGGACGTGGATGGCGTTCCAGGGGAATTTGCAGCACTATGTTGACTGTGCATACTGTAGTCCATGCTGGGACGGTGTCGAGCGGAAGAAACACTGCAACATTAAATAATTAATTAGCGATATCTGTTATTTGACTGCATTTCGGTATAAATCAACACACCTTAAAGTTGAGTGATGCGACGCGGAGCTTTCTCTTCTACTAGGCGACTGCATCAAAGGTTGTGGTGACGCATGCTGTGGGGAAGGCTGCTGTGGTTGCGGGGTTACCAAGCTACCCATTGCCTGAACAATAAATAGCATCTAAATCTTTTTCATAGATTCTAAATAAGAAATTGAGTTGGTAATTCACATTCAAAGAGTCGTGTTAGTTATTTGAATTCGATCAATTACATGCTTCATGCATAAAAAGACAGTATATAGAGAGTATTTACACCAGCTCCAACTTGGTCCATGAGTTGCATTGCCTTCAGAAACACACGGTGCAGCAGAAAAGTTGAAAAATTCATACAGAATTAGTGCCGCCAGATAGAAACAAAGATTTGATACACATTAAAGGCAGATAGTCGTGACGAAGAAATAAATTGCTTTTCATTTTGTCAACTTTGACGAAATCTTAACGTGTGCAGTTTAGTTGTTTCTGCTAACCTGTTTCAGATGATTCTTTAAAATAGTACCCTCCGGTTCAGGCAGCGGTGGTAATGTATCACCAAAGCCACTAGGTGGTGTAATTTTATTGCTGTCTAAATCGACGAGCCAAATATCATCGGGCATTCTGAAGTTCTTTTTATATAGTAAGAAAGTTGCTGGAATTCCAATAACAAATGGGGTGGGAGCCAGCAGCAGTTGCTCTGCACAGCTCATACATGTCGGAAGCAGTGGGATTGCAGGAAACATATATTCCAGTGGATAGATCATGGTAACAAATGCCATAACTGACATTGACAAGGCGTTATAATCTCGGGATTGCAGCACAAGCTGAAAAATAATGAATAATTGTCGCTCAATAATAGCAGCAGAAAATGGAATAAACGAAAATTATTAAGTACAAGACATTCATAATAGATCTGTTATAATCACCTTATGTTCAAGCAAAATGAGCGTCAGAACTTTCAAACATATGTCGACACCTAATAATTCCAAGGGAAGATGAAGCGGAAAGTCGACCAATGAAAATCTGGTGTGATCAGGTAGAGCAAAGCAGAGCGGCGGTTGTAACGACGGAGAGAGTATTTCAACTTCTACTCTAGTCTTTCCAGGAACGGGAACAGGGGCACTTAGTAGTCGCAGAATCCACGTTTCGATTTCTCTGACATCGTGAAGTACAATTGACGGAGTGCCGTCAAGAGCCTGACTTGTTAGCGCGCTCCATACCGTGTCTCTGCGGGTGATGTGAAATTTGCATGTTTCACATTGAATAAATAAAAAAAGTAAAATGCATTTTGCCCAATCATACCTGTTAACTTGTCTCGAGGCTCCCACCCTCCTCGGGGAAGAACTCTCGTTGCAGGCGTCGATGATTTTTTTCAGAACAAACAAGCATTCTCGAAATATTGAGAAAAATGGATGATGAGAGATTATGCAGAGCGATGTCAAAGAATGATTCCTCACACGCTGAAAGAAGATATAGAAAATGTCAACTCCCAACATTTGCTTGGGCACACTTCCACTCTGTCTTCCGATGTCGCAGACCCACCTGACGTTTTCGCGAAGCTCTTGGAGAAGGAGAATGACTACCTCCACTTTCGCTGTCTCCGCTCGGTGCTGTGACACCGAGTCTTGGGGCATGAGGTGCATGTGGTGTGTCCGAGTCTCTCCTGCTTGGACAGTCCCTTTCAGAGTCACTTGGTCCTACCGCACTGCTCCTATAGTCGCTATAAAGAACAGCTCTAGACATACAGTCGCATAGTCATCGAATAAAAAACATTATTTTACACCACGTATACATGCAATATACTTTGCGTGGTATTGTATAATAAATGAAATGCCACTGCACCTAGAAAATGCTGAGTCCGAACTTTTCTCCATGCTTTTTCTCCAGCTTTCACGACGAAAAGTTGTACTGTGCCTATCCCTCCTGCCTGTCACCCCTCCGCCCATACTTCCGCCGCGTTCTATGGGTCGGTAAAAATTCACACATATTCCGTAACGTGTTTTTCCTGTGGGAACACAATCATGGTCATTTATTCGTAACTTTTATAAATATTAAAATATATCACTATCTTTAATGTACGATCAATGCATTATAGATTGAATCAGTTACAGATGTTATGGAAATGGCAATAAGATTCGGAAAGAGCCTCCAAGCTAGATGGGTGGATGTGAGCACGCGTGTCGTCTTTTGGCGTCAATGCTCTCAGTAGTCGAAAAAAGATTGAAACATGTTTTAAACGGATTCATTACGACGATCTCCCTATTCGAATTTCACGAGAAAGCTGATTCAATGAACCGAAAATGAATTCGAATTAATTGTTTCATTGTTTTGAATGTAGAAAATAAGGTGAAATATACCAGATGAATTCAAATTTGTACACAATAATCGAACAACAATGAATATAGACAGAATCGTCTATTACAGATTGGATGAAATTGAAATTGCGGTAGAAGTCAAATGTAAAAAAATTCAAAGGAATCAAACAGCATACGCATGATTTGAAAACGATAAAACGATAAATTTGGATTGACTTGTGCATTATGCATTCTGTTTTCTTGTGAAATTCGGATTGGGCAAGCGCCAGATCAAATCTGTTTCAATGGTTTCTCGATTACTGATGTGAGTCATGCGTATGGGTTTTCATTTCATCTGAATGTAGCGAATACTGACCAGAATCCTTGTCAGTAAGTGTGAAGGTGAAGGAAGTAGCTTCTCGCAGGACTGTGCGTTTAGGTCCTACGCTACTACAGCCCTCGGGTTGGCAAAAGTAAACCATGTCAAGGGGTAGTGGAAAATCCTTGTGATCTTCCACAGGATATCTCCGTAGTAGCTCTGGTACCTGAAGTCGTAAATATCGATAGAATTGAGGGAGGACCGTGATAATTTCATTGCCAAATTGTCAAACTTCCTTATTAGAATCCATCTTAATTTCTCTATACAATTTCGTTGTACGAAAAAATTTATAAAATCCATGGGAACTCGGGTTAGATTTTTATGAAAGCATTTATAAGAAATTTTTAATACGTAAGATGTAATCCAAGCGATGGAGCAGAACTATTTATGTTACCTGAACGGGCTGTCGAGAAGCCGATGGAGGTCTTGCCCCCACAATGGCCAGGTAATCAACCAGGCGAGGGCACAGAAATTTCTTTTGTATATCCATTTCTGTGTATGTAGAAAGCGTTGTCACCGACGTATGAAAGTGGTGAACGTCATTCGAGCTTTGTGGTTTAAGTCAAGCTTGTCTCTTAATCGAACCCTCATTATGTCATTTTACCGTAAAAATCCCTGTAACGCCTGAAAAATATTCAATGTTTTATTGCACCAAACGTTTAATAAAAATGGCATTGTAATATAATTCTTATTCAAAAATGCAATCTCACAATTAGATATTATAATATATTTTCAAAACGCGCAATAGAAGTTGAATTTATCCCCATCGTCGCAATTTTCCGAATCCCTTTCGAGAATTACTTAATTCGTTAGTATTATTTGTGCATTTCACGCGATGACGAGACGTCGTTCAGCGAAAAAAAAACTCCTGTTAAGAGATTTCGTTCTATTCAACTCTACATCCAGTTTTATACGTGAGTTGGAGGCGCGGTTGAACAGTTCTACTCTTCATTGAACGCAAAATCGATGGAACGAACGTAATCCTCCACGAACCACCCCACCTACGTGGCCTCCGATATTCTGCGTCTGCGTCCACGGAATTCGCGACTAAAAAATATGTGCCTACCCTACGTTATGATTATTATATCTGCTTGAGTATAAAAAAAATTCGACTGTCTCTTAATTGTACATTTATAGATAAAACGATCGCATCATTTATATTTCGACACTTGCTTCTTCGTCGCGAGAGTATACGAATTAAGAAAATTGTCATTTTCATTTTCATTTCAAAAAATTATCCTATCTTTCCGTGTGCCAAAAATGAATTAAATCGAGAAATAAATATCATGGCTAGCATTCAAAGATTCCGATTGAGAGATTACGTATCCGCGTCCGGAGGTAATCGATTTGCAGGAGACAATCATACGATAATTAACAAAATAATAGGCTAGTTATTAATACGTATATGTAAAAGTTTCCCTACTGCAATATAGTCAGTGATCACGTAACGTGAATTGCGGGATGTTGATATTACGTATATGTGTAAACGAAATCGCGCTAATCTTGTTCACCCTTCGACATCTAAGAATAGTAATTACGATTTTCATTGCGTAGCAATGATTAGATAATTATACAATTATTTTTTTCCCTGAAGCAAAGCTCGCCGGTTCAATAAAATTCAATAAAATGACGTTTGTCAGCGGTGAGGAAATATAATTTTGAAACAAAGTATATGACCACCACTCTATCAATCGTCTAGTTAGTTTCTGTCGCTGCTAAAAGTGATAAGCTTATAACTTTACGAATGTATTAAAAAATTATATATTCGTACAATATTTTTTTTTATGCATGTTCTCGTAAGGAGTTGCAAGGTTTACAATTAAATACTCCGAAGTCAAATTTTTCCCATTTAGCAATGTATCAAAACGGGGGCAAGTTTCGTACCCTTTTCGGAATATCTCGTGGCGAAACGGGTCGGGGTTCTAAAAGGGCTGCAGGGGAGAGCGGAGAATGCGGAATAAATGGACGGGGAGGGGCGGAAGGGCCAAGGCCACGGTATCCAGCTAGCCGCCTGAAAATTCGGCTGAATCTCAGAGGGGTTGCTGCAAGTTACCGAATCCCGGGAATGGGTCTCGATTCCCCTTCTCCCGTTAACGATCCGAGGGCACTTAACAGGGTCAGACGGACTTCACCGCTGACGCGAAACTCTGACAATGAGTGCAAACTCGCGAGTTAGGAAAGCTGAACTGAACTGAATCAACTCGTTTTTAAATCCGTAATTTCAGTGAGCTTTGAATTTTGTTGCCGGTTCATTCCCGGCGATTCTGTGGCGCGAAAACGATCAGCGACTTCATATTTAAACATGGCTAATTTTCCCATTTATTAGATGCTTTCAACGCGAGTGGAAAAAGCTCAACCGCCATGTCTGGTCGGCCGCTAAAGCGGACCGTTCGATTCCTACACTATTTTACTACTTATTCCTAGCGCAGGCACTCAACGATCGGCGACGCCGCAAGAGGGTGATTTACTCGATGGAATATCCCATTATATTGCGGAAAACGAAAGATTAACGTTGCGAACTGTGATTAGTATTTTGACGAATTAATGAAAGTTAAGGCTGGATCCATACGACCAAAATGGTAATCAATATTCGCATGACAGATACGTCGTTAGTTTCGTGTAAAGATTGCTTTGGGTTGTCGATTTGTTTGCACGAATTGATCGAAACTCAACTGGCTTCAAACCTCATTGTACGAAGGATTCATTTGTATCTTCATTCAGTGGAAGTCTACAAAGTGTTTCCCCTTTTGTCACGTGGACGAGCAATTAGTTGGACGGAATATGAATCGTTCTGTTTTTGGTCGGTTTTCCCAACCCCCAGAGCCCCTTTTGACCTCTATTCTCCTCTAGCGCTGGGTATGATCTTGAGACATTAAAGGTGATCTTGACCTGAATTTATGATTCTATTAGCATCGCTCGGAGTGATATGCCGATGTGGGTCAATATCAGGCTTTCCATTAGCAACCCCTGTCAGGGGGTTGATGCAAGAGTTTTAAATAATATTCTCTATAAACTGCGCCAGAATTTCCTGTTTCTAAAATGCTCAACGTGATATCGATTCACAGCGCCAACATATCATTTATACAATCGTTTGGAAAACCTTGGATATTGTGAGTTGATGGGTAAAATAGTCATAGAAGAAAATCACATGTGTATCAATAACCGACGCGTAGCAAAAATCGTAAACCCCTTGATACATATGTTTTTTCACGAAGATCGATTACTCGCAACTACAAATGCATGGATAAAACAAATTGACCCAATTTAACGAAGGCTGGACGCCGCTGCTCATCTCGCGATGTTACGTATAACATATAATTGGCACCTGTGCATACCAAATGTATGTAAACACACGATACGGCGCTAATACATATACATATCCATACGACTGCACGCGTGTGGATGTGTTATACGTTATGGAAAGACGGATTATCGTTATCAGCGGGGATGCCGAACTATATAGCACAAAATGCACAATACGCAGGAGTGCATAAATTACAATAAGCTGTTGTTATAGAAATGGTAAGACTGTACGTAAATGTACGTAGGCGTATCAGGAGAAAATTATTTATACGTAACGGTAGAGATTACAGCTACATAAGTTTCAGGATCTTGACAAATGTCGGTTGATTACAACAACGTCACCGTCGACCACATTTGATAAGAAAACATCAAAGAAACCATACGCCGAGGGTATAAAATATTACGCGAAAAATTTTCAATACCGTTCCGTCCCTATCAGCGGCAGCTTCATCCCTCGAGGAAAGACCAATATCCGTAATTGTTCCTGCGGGAATTAAGTGGACAATTAATTGATCGATGCGAACTTACGACAAGTTTGCAGAAACGGTCGGGTATAACGAACATGGCGGGTCACTCTCTCGTCGTCCGCAGCTGCGTAGACGTGACCATGCCGCTCGGTGGCTCGGGCAATACTGAGCAACACTGAAACCGAACGAGCACCTACAGGCTACGACGGCGCGTGGAAAACGTTCGCTGTTTTCCTCCCGCTTAGGCAGCCGCGGTAACCGCTCCTCGGGCCGTCCTCCTCCTCCTTCTCGCGCCCCACGTTCGTCGCTCGAGAACCTGGCCGGATCAATACCTGGGCGAAAAGCAAAAATGAGAGCAAGAGGAATAGCCGGAGCAGCTTTCGGAGGAGTCGGAGGGAAGATAGAGGAGAGCGGATTGATATACCCCCGTAACTATAGCTATACAGCTCCGTACGGTACGAGATAATGCGCGGAGCTTTCGCGAGCAGAGCGAATCCCTCTCTGACATTGATACGCGTTTGTGCGTAAACACACCGTTACGTATGTACGTACGTGCATACACACGGAACAACTTGTACCAGACCCATTTACTCGTACACACACTTGCGCTGTTCGGTGTTCTTACGCACGTCATCGTCCGCTTACGTTCCATGCAAGTGCAGGGGTGATAGGTGTCGCTTTGCTTCGCCGCCTCCATGCCACCCCCAACCATCCCAAAACTTGTGTAATTTCATCCGACGCGTTCAAACAACTGTACGCACTGTTTATGGTATAATATAGGTATGAAGGGATTATTACGAGGCTGCAGACATCTCCGACAATATATAATTGACGTACGCGTAGAAAAAACTAATTGCAGACTTGGTGGGTCAAATCCTTTGCAAAGAAAAAGAAAATAATTCAATCTTACACCGGTTTAATTAACTATTATACGTATACACGGCTCGTGTAAAACTGTGTTATGCACTGCTGCGTAGTTGCATTAATGATGTAGTCTGGGTAAACAAATTTAGAGATCTCAATTTGGAATGGGGATTGTGGGTAAATTTTAGATTTTAATGCATGTATTCAATTGCTTTTTTTTTATCCAAAACCGCGTCTAGACTCCGCTCGCCGTCCGTTTAAATGCATACTTAATCGAGGTTTCGCTTGAAGAGAGCTAAAACTGATAGCGAGTGAAATTTTATGCTGGATAAAAAGCCGTCGTGTAAAAAATATGTCAATTGTGGAAGAATTTTTATTTCATTACATCATTTATTTCTAGTACATGTAGCTGTTTTTCTTCTGACAGGGTTCGTACGCACAGGGAAAACCTCGAAAACCGGGAAAACTCGGGGAATTTCTCACAGCAGTGTAAAGTCAGGGAATTTCGAAAATAACATTGGAATTTTGAGTCTGTCGAAGAAATAAACTCGTTTTTATGCAAAGTATTATCGAATTTAATCCTACAACTCGTGACTGGGGTCCGAACGTACCCCGCGCGAACTTTGGACTCTGCTCAGCGCCGCTATCGCTAATTTTCATTAACTAAATGTAAGTAAAATCAGATTTCTCGTACACCATTTTCTTTAATGTGAAAAAAAGAAGAAAACCATGTATGATAAAGTCTGTTTATCGGCATAGGACCGGTTTTATGATCAAGAATATGCTTGGGGTGCGTTAGGACCCCAATCATGCGTTTGCGGGTAGAAAAATAAGGTCATGAGTTGCAGGGTTGAAAAAAAAAAAAATAATTGCATTTAAAATTTTGTTTCGTCACACCACTCTATATATTTTATTTATATTACTTAATTAGCACCAAACCTGTATTCGTTTTTTTCTCGCGGAAAATCACAGGCTGTTATTTGTAAATTGATAGTCAGACAGTGAAATAACTACTGGGTAATATTGAAGGTATTAATATTAATATGTAAGAAAATTGTCATTAGTCAGCGACATATTTATTGAAAGTTTTTATTCAGGCTGTAATACCTGGAAAAGTCAGGGAATTTCATATTCCAAAATGCGTAGGAACCCTTGTTCATCATCCGTAACAAACCGTAAACAATAAGTGCGCAAGAAGCTTTTCTTAGATTTTGCGTACAATAGCGAATTCCGGCGTGGTACGTGAGAACGCTTCTTCACTTAATACCTTATCTGTACGTATCATAAGTAGCAAAAAGTATGAAGCTATTTACCTCCCAAGAAAAGAGACGTCTTTCTTAGAATTGCGATGATTCGTTAGTACGGGAGGGTTATAATTTTCCAACAAAAAAGAAATAAATAAATAATAGAGTCAGAAAATGTCTAGCAAATTCACGTTGCGAATTTGGCGAGTTTTACATATTGCAAATTATAACTGGGAAATTGAAAAATTTGATAGATGCCAAAAAATGTGCCTGAACCAATGACGTAAATTAGATTTAGGTCTAAGTGTGGGGTAAGAAAGTTAGTAGGGAACTCAGAAAATTTATGTGTCGGATAATAAACTTGAGACGCTAAAGGTATAGGTATGCTATTGCTTTCGAGAACAATAAATTCAACAGATACACAATGTTTTTTAAAAATAATTTACCGCAGGGATTATTAATGTCAATCAGAAATATACGGAGAAAAACACGAGTGCATAGTTGGTTAATATGAACAAAAATCATAATGTGTTTCCATATGGACCATATTTTTAAAAATGTGGTGTGGAATAGCTGAGATTGAATTATTCAACCATTAATAATCCCAATATAATACGGTACACCATTTTTCTCTATCATCCGATTTGTAGCAAAGACAGTTTTAGAATACTCTGGAAATAAAATTGTACTTGAAAATTCGCGGGGTTGATTGAAAATAATAACGGAGGTACAGAGCTGCAAAAGAAGCGGTTGTTAACTTTAATGTAGCATGCTTTTACAAACATATGTCGTTACGTCATGCGCAAGGTGTTAGATATTACCATGCATGTTAAAAAAAAATTCTTTCAAACGGACAAAATAAAAATAGTAAACGATAATTTTTATACACCGGTCACAACATTTATTTACCCCAATGGTATAGTTAACATTCATGCTTAAGTTCAGATAAAATGGGGCAAACTTGTAATAATTATATTTGAGTTAAATACATATTAACTTGAACGAGTCCTGACCTAGATCGTCTTTGAATCGACTCATTGGTTTTCATGTTTTCATTCATCTTGCGTAGTGAAGATTAAAAAAAACAAATTTTAGCCGAATCAGAGACGGCGATTCAGTCAGTCAGGAGGCATTTGAGTTTCGACAGATTACCCCATATGCATATCTACATTAGGATGATCCTTAACTTGCGTTTATAAAAAATTTTATCGCAACGTCCTTCGAATCCTTTTCAAATCGTTAAAAAATAATGGGTTCAAAATTGATTGAAAAAAACTAACAATTAGAATTCTCAAATGAAGACAATATTGTTTTTTACGTAAAATTTTCTTTTATTTATGAGAATCAATCCTGAATGGGGAAAATCCAAGCTTGGTGAAGGTGCATAGGTCAGATTTAGAAAGATGATTTTTGAACCATTTAGCACCGGTTTGATTCACGATAAAAATTATGCGAAACCTAAGTTAAAGACCATCATAAATATTATATATATTCAAAGTATAATCTTAAATACATACACACCAAAACTGGACCCCTGTGACAAATTTGTTACATGTTTTAAATATAAACTAAAAATATTAGGCCCTATACGAATATTTTATATTATGGTAGGTAGGTGTAACTGTATTTATAACATTTCATTCATTTCACCTGGTTTACTTAGATTGAACAATTTATAATTAATTTTTGGAGTATTTTGATCAACTGGGTAATCAAAATACTTCGAGTTAGGTACATAGAAGACTATCCGTACATTCTATCATCATGCTACGCGAAGAGAAAGAAAAGAACTATAACAAATGACACTGGAATACTGTAGTAATACTTGCGAAGACCAGCCGTACAACTTGGTAAATGCATTGTTATGCAAATTTCTTAGGTATTGAATTTCCAATTAATAATATAATTGAGGGGCTGGGGGGTACAAGCTGGATGACACAAGCACCTGATACTAAAATTTAATTACTACTGTATAAAACTGGACTTGCTATCGGATAATCCTTACGAAAGTAGTCTTAAGGCACACGATAAATACATGTAGGTATATGGAATTTTCAGCGATGTAACTCTCATTTACATCGGTATGTCTCTCACCTAGAGCCCGACTTGTTCTTACATCCTCTAGAAACGCTTTGTTAATATAACTTAAAAGTTAATGAAAAACAGTTGTTATTGCGACGATCCATCGCTTCGGCAACTTATTGTTATTACAAAATAATATAATTCCAGCTTTCCATAAATTGCTAATCGAATAGATTTCAAATTAATGAGTAACAATACTTGATATTCTTGTGAGACATTATTTCAATCTGTGAGCATTTGTTTATTCTACTAATTCGAAAGTATAAATGTATATAGATTAATTTTGCAGTAAGGAAACTACGGAATAACGATACATTAATTATACCGTACATACCAATGTTCGTGGTTCAAATATTAACGTTGATCTACATATTCTCAATAATTTTCAACTACAAGTTGATTAAAATTCGTCTCGAGTTCACACGATATCACATCTATAAACAGATCTATAAGTCCTTAGATTTCTTTTTTCTAAAATAAATTATTTCCATGCTCGTTTTACCGGAGTTTCTCAATTACTTTTTGAATGAAACATTTGTTTGAATAAAAATCTAACGCTCTGCCATATGAAACATATGTAGCAAAACACCAAAACTATTAAATTGCAGATCGATCATTGACAAGCGCAGCTGTAACTACGGCATTTCACAATTTGGCAACAAATTGTCCATCGCTATTGAAACATTACTGCTTCACATCGCATACAGAGATAAACTTTTTTTCAAACAAGATTCAACGTTCTTATGACAACTGCACCTTTCTCTAATTTACACTATTTGTCTTCGGATAGTCGGAATATCACATCTCAGCCTGAGATTGTTATTGTAGTACATCAATCACCTACTGTGATCGCAAAACTAGAATCTGAATATCAGAGGTTGAGGGAGGTCTCAGAGCCGTGGTGATACTCCTCGTCTAACAGGGGTTCTTGTTCCACCACCATGTGAACTGCGAACAAAACTCTTCATGCATACCAAACATATGTATGTATGTGTATATATGTATATATGTAGGCAGAGAGAAGGTGCAAAGTTATGGAAAGTAAAAAGCAGCCTAGTCCTGACCTAAAGAAAGTGTTAGTTTAAGAAAGATTTCGGTTATTTGCAGTAACTGTACAACCTTACTCTGTTTTCATTAAAACGAACACAGCCACACACCCTTACATGCAGGGCATAAAAATTTGTCATTCTAGGCCAATGAAAGTCATGCTAAAGAGTATATTAACGTACCTAGAAAATTCGTAGAAATGTAGAGCACAAATTGAGCAATACAGTATACATAGGCATGTTGTATTGGAAAGGTGTTCTGAATTATCAAATTCTATTAGAATTTTTCATAATATAACCTGCATTTATTTAATATACATTATCATCATTTCGTCACCCAATTTATATTATAGCAACTGCAATATTGTTGTGTACCTTAGAAAAGATTCAATTCTAACTGTAGTTTGGTTATAAAGAGTATAAATATTCCATCGGTGTACATCTACAAACACTAAATACATATCTCGCTCTGCGATTTATATACCAAAGGATGAAATCAGCTCGACTAACAACATTAAATACATACTTCAATACATGTTGTTTCGTTTGTAATTCACATGAATCCGATAAATATATTTATAACGATAAGAATGCCATTTTTATGTACAGGGTTACGTGTCACGCTTAATGTTATATACAAAAGCTTTTCATTAGGGGAATAGTGCTATCCTCAATCGGTTACTACTCAGGTGATCTGGGATGAAGAATGAAAATCAGTTCCATTTATTCACAGGACAGGTGGACTTGTCAAGCGGAATAAGAGGTAGATTGTATACCTATAAATCGTCGACAAAGAATTTTTTGTTCTATGCGGATTTGTTACAAATGGCGTTTGAACTTTTAGAATTATATAGTGTTAATTTTACAGTTAGTATGAAATCTGAAGAAGAGTACAGGATGTAAAACAATGGGCAGTGAATTATCAAATTCCCAATTCTATTTTTTATCCGTCCTTCTTTTTTAATCTCGCCATAAAAACTTTTCACAAAAATACACTTCTTTGCCACAATTAATTGTGTATATAACTAATTCACTGAGATTGTTGAGAGAGCTTATCATGGATAGAAATACTCTCAACCGCTAACTAGTTGTCAAACATATGTACGCTGACTAGAAGACTGTTGCTATACTGTTGTGTTAAGCTAAGGAAAGCAACAGAGGGTACAACGTTAAAACCGTACTGGACCTCGTTAAATCATGTTGCTTGTCATATTGCATTGATTGCGAAAGGGTGAAATAAGGAATAAATAGAGAGGAAAGAAAAGTATAGCTGTGCGTAGGAGTATTTGAGCGAATTAAAAATATTCATATTCAGTTTGCGTAAGATTTTAGGCAATTGAAAATGAAATTATTACGTGTTGTGTGTATAAAATTGTTGCAAAATTTTTTTGTAAGGCAGATAAGCTGACAAGCAATATCATCCAACTGTGTAAAATTATTTTTATTATTATCATTATTCTCATAATTATTATTATCATTGTTTTTTATTAATATTAGGTGTCTGTGAGAATTTGATTTTAAGTAGAAAACGTACAGGTAAATATTGTCGCGTCGGGCTAACTATGATTTTCACCGTCGATTGGTATTAAAAAAGTATTTAAATAAATAAGTTGGACATCTTGTGATCCAGGTCACCAATTTGCCTTGCTCACAGCCACCTGGGTGTTATGGAACTAGAAGCTACAGATTTTTCATAATCACCACTCTGTAAATAGGATAGAAGCGCAAACACTCACAGTTAAGGAAGATTATTGTAACGGAAAAAGTCAAACTAATTAAGGGAAGCATGCTAAATCAAATGTCCAAGCTTGCTTGCAGTCGTTCGATTATGTTTAAAAGAAAAGACCCATCACCAATTCCTTGTGATAAGCTCGTTTCTCCGCCCCAACTAACAGCTTATTATTAAAAACAGAAATCAGAAAAATGAGCATTTAATTCATTGTCCACTAATTATTAGTAAATGCTTACATGAAACATATTTTACTGTTAGATTGGAAGTCTTGAGGTGGCACAACTTCACACGTACAATCTCTTGAGAGATACAAATAAGATTTGTCAAAACTTGAAAGAATGTAGCTGACGACAAACCGAAGTGTACTTTGTAAACGAATTTCAACTCATTTTTCAATGATTGTTGGCTTGGAGTCGAACGAATCGTAACGTGATAATGAACGAACTGTGACTAACGACATTTTATATCTATTTACAACGATATCAAAACATTTAACAACAAACTGGGCTTCGTTCAACTTTTCTTGCGCATCATATGATACATTCATTATCACGATGTAAATTTAATGGTGTTTCTTTTGGAGTCTATTACGTTGAAGCCTGTTAGTACCGTTTTTCTCGGTGATGGTGGAAGTCTGTGAAGTTCCGATCCGGTGTCCACCTGTCGGTATCCTGAATAGCCTGATCTTTAAGTGATCGCAAATCTCCAGACAAACTTGTGAACAATATCGAAGCAAGTCCAAAGTTACCCAAATCTAGAATAATAAACGTCGGTTGCGGCTGTTGATCGACGAATGTAAAACATCGTGAAAGAAATAGAATGTGAAATTTGTCTATGAGTCAAACTCAGGGGATGAAATATTCTATGACACGAATGAAAGGTAACCAATTTCTGAACAATCGTAGTATCGTGCCATAAGTGTAATTGTACGGTATGGTATAACTCACTAAACAAAGCCAAAGAACGTAATATTCTTTGATGAAGAAGTTGAAGTATTGATTGAGAAAGAGCATTGCAGGTCCAATCAATGCGGTATCCAGATATTGCATTTCATTTTTTGTCATGTGCGCAACCTGGGAAGGAATAAAAGATATTCTGAATATTAACTCTTACGCGTGATCTTACAGCCGTCGCCGACTAATGATAAGATCAGCATGTTCATTATTAACTTACCACGAGTCTGTTGGTCACTTTCGCAGCAACCATGCCGAATGCAAGTATATACAATGCAGGGTGATTCTCATAGACGTTTTCGGCACTTTTTCTGTATATTATGAATGCTGGGACCACAACAAAACTGAATGGGATGATCGGAGATAATACCGAGGTTCCCTGAAAAAAAGATGCTCTACAGTATTCTGTAATATGCCGGATCCTTGCTTAAACATATCTATTAGCCAAGAAGCGATAACTAGTTAAAACTTGCCAACTACATTGCAAATTTAGATAACAAATCGTTATAACTTGTTTTTCTCCAAGTAACTAAACCATAATACGAATGCATGCATGTTATTTTAATCTACTTGTTAGTTGCGACAGCTTAGAGTGGAAAACTTAATAGATTCGATGCTATCCCTTTACCATTAGAAAACGATCATGTTTATTGAATTAATTCAATGGCACGAATCGAAATTTTACGCTAAGCGAAAACATTTATTTTACTAGTCAATAAAGTTAGTTACCAGATACATCGTTGCCCAAATTTGAACATGCCTTTAAATCAATTTCTATGTAGCGGTATAATTACATTATTAATGAAGCACACTTATTTGAAGTGATGACGTGATTATTTTTGGAAGGGGTTTTGAAGGTTCGATACTGGATATCAAAATACGATTGAAGATTTCGAAAAAAAAAAAAAAAAATATCATTTATGCGTATACAACATCTGGCAAAAAAGTAATGTTTTTACCTCTTCAAATTAATTTCAACAATAAAAACAACACTGTAATGCGATCAATTCAAAATACAGTGCAAGACCTAGGCCCAATAGTAAATATCGACGAATGATTATAACTAATCCACCTAATTGGATGGCTCAAGAAAAATGACAAACTCACAGTTGTTGGAAGACCTATTGCCGATAGCACTGCTTTCATTATCAAGTAACGCGTACGCAGATGTAGGGAAAGGTTTCATTACTAATAGTCTGAAATCTTGTTTGTAAGAAATTTTGATTATTGCACTCTGAGCTGTATGTCAATATATCGAATATGACTATCATATCGCACATATTACATATTCATGTGATTAAGATTGACATATGGGCCTAAATCAAAGTAAACATACGAATTGTGCGCTACAAAGGGATTTTCAACTTTGCCTTGGTGAGCTGACTTACAGCAACGGTGGAGCCATTTTTTCCAACACCACCGACAAGAATGACGGACACGCTGCTCTGCGCTAGCAAAACAGCGATTCCGACTGCTGCCCAAAGAGGGAACACCTTCACCTCTGTATTAATGTATGGCAACTATACGTTTGGAATATACAACCGATGGTTAGTCGCAAAGAGATAATATACATACGTGCAATGAGTACAAAAGATCAGTTGCTTTTATGCTTCATTAAATGGCATTGGAATTAACAACCAGATTTTTATTTTAACAATGCATTCCAAGTAATTTCAGCGTTCCCCATGACACACCATATATTTATTAACAAAATACTATAATGAAAATAAAAGAACAGAACTATTGTTAATTTATTCAACATAAAAGTGATAATAATAGTAATAATAATAATAATAATAAACAAAAGAAACCGAAATGATTAAATTCACAAACATGTAGTCAAGTCAACATTGATTTTGACGATTCTGCAACATATGGATGAGTCGAAGGTTTGTTTCTTTTCCCCCTTACATGTAACTAATTATTGAGTCCAATTAGGAATACGTGACACAGTGGTACTACGTTAGTTGTGATTCCTCGGTTAAGTTAGAGATTTCCGATTTTTTTCGTTTACCTACTGTGAATCTGAAGTGGCATCTGTGGTTTGTATCGGTATTGCGTATTGAATATATACCGTAAATATGTACATCGGTACATGTATCGGTATATCGGGCAATGAAGAGATTTTTTGGTGTTGATTTGTTGATAAAACAGATCAGGATACATAGAATAATGAGAAAACGACAATGATGAGAAACTACTTCAAAACTGACTACATTACGTACACTTTACTTAGTCTCTTGCACTAAAGTATGTTGCTTCATCTAATCATAATTTTTGATTATTATCAATATAGATATTTGAAAAAGGAGTACAATATTTTTTTAAAAGAAATAGATGATCGCCAAACATGAAATCTTCAGAATTAATAGCCATAAGTCTGATATTATTTCAGCATTATCGAAAGCAGATAAACGTTAGCACCAAATAAGTTTTCGCAGCATAATACAAATTTTTTCATCTATGTGTTTTCAGATACATGTATGATCGTTTATATTACTTTTACATTCACTTATATCAACATTAAATAAACTGTTAAAATAGAGCGGAAGTAAAGACCTTTGCCAATTGCATAATAATTCAGCAGTTAATTGCATAACTTGTGATTTTCAGCTGTAGAGTAAGAAAAATAGTGGAACATTGCTAACTCTCAAGTTCCGTTACCAAGGAATACCCAGAGTAACGCCCAGGTAAAATATGGCTAGGTAAGCACAGGATAGTTCACAAAATTAAAAATCTATTATATTTTACAAGGAAAAACTTGAAAACAATTTTTTATATGCGATCAGCCAATTTTTATGACTTACTGCTATTGTGGAACCATTCTTTCCGACACCACCGGATTCAAAGACTCTACAGAATTCAACGAACACGTGAATGTAGCCTGCATAAAATATCACAGCTACGAAGTTAGAGACAGTGCCAACTCCAGGCACGGGAATCTAAACAAATTCACAAATTCTGCCAATTATAGTGATTTTATAACTACTCCATGAGAAAATTAGTATTCATTTCATACTGCGGATAAAAGAAGAATATCGTCTTCATGAGGGGCATTTAGTTTTGCTCGCACCTATGCTGAAATAATTCGAGAGAAAATGAAACACACAAGAGACTATTGGTAATGCAAAAAAAAAAAAAAAATTATAAACGACCTTTTCTGCGATCGTTACATTAACACGAGGAGTTTCGAGAGACGTGGGAACTGCCGACTGCAAAAGGCATCGCAAGATTTAGCAGTACAGTTTTGTTTATTTCCTCTTAAGTCCGTCAATCTGGTATAATTCATTTATAGAAAAAATATGATAATACCTATAAAATTTCTGTCACCACGGTTCTTAGCCACATTCTTTGTTTAAAATCATAATGATTTGAATTCTTTGACACTAGAAGTACTACATCAATCAAAATAACTGGTTTTTAAAAAATTATAATAGAAAATGTATATCAATATGACACAAAGATATGCAAGAATTAAATATTTTTTAATGACCAGTCATTTTCACTGGTTTTCGTAGAAATAGCTTGGTGTAAATTTCGGTAGTTTTATTAGTCGTTAATACATTACGCCTAATCAGTATATGACGTAATTAAAGAGCTCAATACATTATATGCTCGTTAAAAAATATTCGGCGACAAAATGACTGGACTCAAAAGGAAATGGCATTGATTAATTGAAATGAAATAGGAAAATAATAACTTCAGAGTGGCATTCATGAGATAGAGGTGTGGCGGGGATGATTTGAGACATTCAATGCAATAAAATATATGGTTTAGTTGTGTATTAGACAATTACTATTATTTTTTCATGGTTACATGAACATAGCATTAATAATTTAGAGCATTTTGGAATTGAGACAAATGTTTTTAACGAAGAAAACAACACAGTTTCTGGTTTCATACTTAATTTTTTTAGTTAGATCGAATGAGAAAAAAAAGCGGACAGAAAAAGTTCGAGGTCTCTACAGCTTTCGGCAGTATAATAGGTAAAAGCATTTGATATTAATAAGCTCAATGTTTAAATAAAAGCTGTAAAAATGTACACAAATCGAGGTAGATTCTGAGTAATTCAAGGCCACTCGTATCGTTTGCTATGCAGGTTGAATAGATAGTAGCGGACGATGTCGATAGACTTGAAACGGTCAGAACCCGTCTCGGTTTGTATACCTGGTACCTGTCTTTTGGACTCATGTGCATTACGTATTTGGTTGATTGCATACTATAGAAATATTTTTACAATAACGTATCAGAGTAATAAAATGTCAGAGATTTTGATTTAAAAAAACCTGTAACTGTGTGCTCGATGTACAAATGGAATTGTTGAAATCAGAAGGTAAAGGATTTTTTACAAAACTCTAGTACCTAGAATATAAACTTCGTACGAGTAGTGATGGCAAATGATGAAGGAAATGAAAGGAAAGGACAAAAAGAAGTGATATGATTCCAAAACCAACAAGTAAAATTGATGTTAGTGAAAAAAAAGAAAAACAAAGAACTATTGTGAGTCGATAAATTCAGCACCGCTCTCCTCATGCCATGCAGTTCCCTTTTGTTGCATCGCCAACTGAAAAGTCTAACTATCAAACTTACAGCCACGGTTGAACCATTCTTGCCCACTCCTCCGGTGAAAATCACCGAAAACATTGAATACAAGTTTGCCAATGTACACACCACTGTCATTACGCCTATCAAATATTTTAATTCAAAACCATCAATGTATGGTATCTGCAAGAAATATTATTGTTAGACTTTGCAGAGACAAGCATTCATCGAGACACGAGTTAAACTTCAAAGCGTAAAGAGGACTAAAATTTTTCAACAGGCCAAAGTTGCAATTTGCATAATATAAGGGGGAAAAAAAAAAAAAACAAAGGATGGCACATTAAAAACAAATGGAATCTGGTACAAACTGAGTACACGCAATGAGACTTTTGTCTCCTGAAACACAAGTGTGATGTATGAAAAATTAAATTAAAGCGCTAAAGGGACATTAAATTCTGAAAAGAAGTAATATCAGTTACATGCTATGTTTCGAGTTTAGATTTCATCAAGTTCAGAACAGAATCACGAGCTTCATGTCGACATAATAATTGTTCTGAACCAATCTATGCATATTCGAATTTGACACTGAATTACGTCTTGTTCCTGCCTGTACTGAGTAATGAATTAGCATAACGATTGAATATTAATAACTGCTGTGTTTAAACTTGAAAATCATTTGCCAAAATGTTCTAATAAGTTGGCAACACAGTTGTCAATTCACGTGCCAGCATCAACATTTTATGAAACTTGTATTGAAAACGAATAAATTTCAAGTTCCTGAAAGTTTGCAGTACTTGAAATCCTAGTCGTTGTCTATATACATATTTATGCGTTTCTGGCATGCCCTATAATTGACAGACATTTACCAGTGTAGAAACTGTGTAGTTTGGATAATTATTCAACCAAAAAGACAAATAATAGGATGAACATAAAAAACAATACAACTTTCAGAGTTAAAAATATTAACATATAACATAGTCATGGATGTGTGACATGGGCTGTAACGTATTTATATAATCAGATCTGCTATTTGTAGATTTAACTTTCTTGCAGAAAGAAATATTTATTGAACATTGATAAATGATTAAGAAACTCATCAAATGTGCAAGCATATTTTTGTGAATTAAATATGTACTGAAGGTATTGCAATTAAAAATGACCTTAAACTGTTTCGTAAATATCATTATTTGAAAAAGAATGAAAAAATTTAACACAAATAGACATTTAAGGGATACAACCTCTGTCATCCAAATGCTGGGCCCAAAGATTCCTGAAATAATATGGATTCCGATGATCGTGAACTGTGCCTCAGTGACATCCACTTTCCCAAACCTCAACGTACCTGTTTGCAAATACATCACGTCACATACAAACTGCGGCTAATACTGGTTTGAGTAAAAGTTACAGCTAGGTTTGATTTTAAGTACATCAATCTTTCAATGTACTTACAATTTCAAATTCTTACCTGAAACGTACGTTTGCCAGTGTGCACAATAGAACAGTGTTATAGCACAAAAGCATTGAAAAAACATCCATGTCGGATAATATCCTAACTGAACTGCTATGCACGCCGACAAGGCGACGAAAACTGTAGGAAGATAAGACCACATGGTTATTGTACAAGTAAAATAAAAACAACCAAAAAAAGGACATGCGACTAATCGATTTCAGTCCTTTTCTGATAATGAATGTGTAATATCCGACTCGTACCTGTTGAGATGGAGTCACAGCCGTGATCGAATAGCTCGCCCAGCGGGCTTTGCGTTCCAGTTCTCCTTGCTTGTTTACCATCGATCGCATCAAGGCTTTGGTAAACAAATAAGCCCAATGCACACAATAAGCATGCCCATCGCGGTGCCTAAAGACGAGGAAATAAGTAACGAATCATTGTTTAGAAAAAAAAAAAAAAAAAACTATTTCCAAGCGATTATAAAACCATGTAGACCCTGACATCGTAAATATAGAATGTATTATAATTTTAAGAAAACATAGTATACTGGGGTTTGAAAAAATCTTAATACAAGGAATCATATTACGTAGAATATTACTAAGTAACCGTAACTGTAGACCTGCATACATGTATAATAAGTGTGTGGGGATTTCAACGAGTTAAAGAGATAGGATCGCGGTTGAGTAAAGTAGTAAACAAGGAAATTCGACTATCGATAAACTTGAATGAGTCGTTGGTGTTTTTGCGACGTAACGGGAATGATAACTGGAAAGTTTGAGGTTATGGTTGTGTTATTGGTAAATAGGTACCTCGATTTTAGCGTCGGGACTGTACCAGACTAGGATCAGAGTCGTCAAGATGTTTACGGTGAGGCCAAGGACAGTTATCGCATTCGGGGCAAGCCAAAGTGGAACTTTGCTAACGAGCCAGTTCCACCACGGCTGAAGAAACGGGTCCATTAAGCTGACGCTGGTACAGCTGTACTTGTGCTCGTTTAGCCGTTTCAGCTGTCCAGGTGACAGCAATTTCTCCTTGTAAAACTGCATCCTGCGATTATCACTTTTACTTCTATCACATAAAAATCCACTCAACGAGCCGATCTGCACATTGATTATTCTTTAGCAGTTTCTTTTTTTCTATCAGGCGATCTAAATTTGACAGGCTACGCAGGCTACTCACAACGCACCGTGTTGCCACTTTCCCGGACACGTTATGTATACCTTGCCGTGGAGTATCCCAGAGTATCCGTCGGATTCGGATTCTCCGCGCCGAGCGCTGCGATCGTCGAAACTTCGACGTTGCGTAGTGTTCATATTATTCGATTCAATTCAATTCAATTCGGCAGCAGACAACAACTGAGGCTGCAACATGGCGGCGTTTGTCGGATTTTCGCGTGTGCTAGCTGGAGTCGCGAATAATTGTATGAAAAGGATTGGTCCACGGCTTTTGAATAACGTCAGCTCACCAGGTCACAAATTTCACTGTCTTTTATAATATTTTCAACAATTTGTTTTACATCTGTCATTGAAACTCGGGATTTTTATTACGCTCGCTTTCAGGTGTTAGGTTATGGCAAACTCCTGCGGCGGGATTACGTTCGCAAGCCTTGTACGATCCTAAAAGAGCCGTACCGTCGCATCAAGAAGAAGTAAAAGACACCACAGAAGAGGACGAAAAAATTACACACGGTAATAAACTGTCGTTCGTACAGTGACTAAGGTTGTAAGATACCGACACTTTGCAGTCGGTATAATTTATTATTATTTCGTTTCGAGACTAACAACTACTGTCTGTCTTTTTGACACAGATTTTCGTTAATCTGTACATTTTTTTTTTTTCACCAGATGTTATAGAAAAAGTCAACTCGATAATATCCACAGCGTCAGCAGGACGTCTGTTTGCCATAGTCCATATATGCGGCAAGCAGTTTAAGGTGACTGATAATGATGTCATTATCATACAGGGTCGCTGGCCTCCGAATGTCGGGGATAAGTTGACATTGGAAAAAGTCCTCCTGGTTGGTAGTTCGGATTTTACATTAATCGGAAGACCTCTTCTGAATAGGGAATGTGTGTCCGTTGATGCAACTGTTATTGAAAAGTCTCTTTCTCACACCAAAACTCACTTCAAGAAAAAGAGAAGGAAACAGTTCATGAGAATCAACTGTAAGCCTAAAGTCATTACTATCAATTTAACTACCGTATCTCTGATATCAATAATTGAAGATATTCTAACATTTTCTTGTCTGCAGTCGTCAGAACGGAGCACACAATGTTGAGGATAAATTCTATCAACATCAAAGGCAAGTTGAATGAGCGAAAAGAATTTGAAGGATTGGACAGAATATTCTAACTCCATATTGCATCAAACTCAAATGAAATTATTCAGCGTTTAACATTGCAAATGCATAAAGTTTTACATGTTTAGTTTCATTCAATAATAAAGTACACTGTGTCCAAGATAACAGATCACGAAATTTATTGTATTTAGATTATTTTTTCTTATAGTTAAATAAATCAGTTGTAATTATATATATTTTCTTCATTTGTAATGTTTACGAAACTTCACCTTATCACCTATCACTATTTATTAAAACAACAGTAACAATAATAATAGGAGTAGTAATACCGAACAAGAATAGTAATCATCAATTTCGAAAGTACTGCTTTGGGAGTTTTTTGGTAAAATTTTACAAATACAACCTCTTTATTGCAATTTTTCTGCATTTGAAACTTATTAGTTTTTACCGAAAATCTTAGTATAATCGTGATCGTAATTTTAATCTTAAGACGTAAATAAGTTTCATCCATTTTCTACTTTGGCCGTAATTTTATCGTTTTATATGATTGATATTGCACTTGAGCAGATTCCAGAGAAATTGATGTAACAGCATAACGTATTTTAAAAGTATTCGAATAAAGAATTTCTTGAAGGAAATTAGTATTAAATACCCAGAGTCGAAAGAATTGAAGTTTAAAAACAATAAGAGAATTATAAATCTTTTATTTTGGTAAGATAACTAGTATTAAGAAATGTTTTATACAGCATCAAAATATGATTAGTAACTTCTGATAACTCGCCTTAACGCTATCCCAACAATTGCCAAGTTTTATATATGCTGTAATAAATTATCTCAATATCGAACAATTCATTTCATAACTATAACGTTCTTTGTGCTGTTTAAGCAAATATTCTCTACTACAAGTTTGTAATTATTTTATAAAACACACCAGTCTGTTCGATGTTTAATGTATTTAAAATTATGATATTCGAACATCGACTGGAATGCACGAGTCGTGTGTAGTAAATTAATATGATTTGTCAATAGTAAATAATAATTACGAGAATATTTATTATATTCTCCCTATCTCACTAAATTTCATTTGGATGACTGATGATGTATATCTCGTCAGTGAGGAAAATGGTTTATGGCATGTAAAAAAACTGCCATCAATGTTAATAAATACCTATCTCTAATATAATGATTCAACTAATTCTCAGCGTCTAATGTAACAAATTGTAACGATATTTTCTATAATCACAAAAATTTATACATTAAATAAAATAAGCCTTCATTATTATTGCATTGCTATATAATATAATATTAATTATTATATAATAAATCGTATAAAATTTGAAAAATAATTGACCTTTTAGGTTCGGATTAGTTATGTTACCATAACTATAACTGAAATAAAATATAAAAGAATTATATTACGTTAGCTACGATTCGTACTAGTCTCACTGTTAATTTCATTAGTGAAATTAATTGTCGTCTGATTGCATAATGGAACCAGTTGCAAGGTGTTACCTACTTGCACTGCCTTAAGTATATCGCCCGGAGAGACGATGGGAGTTTGAACCTGAGTTAGTATAGCGTAGCTCGTGTTAGAAAGGCTCGGATTTTCTATTACAACGGAACGCAGCGAAGGTGAGGCAATGCTCAAGTCACTTGGTTTAATAGGAATTAATTTTTTTGGGCCGATCCTTGCGAGATTGACGAATTTCGGACCACAAGTTTTCGGTTGAATTTTATACGGTGTGAGTCTTACCGTTCTCGTATTGTCCGATGAAAGATTTTTGACAGTAAAATTATTTGAAGATACGTTTTTTACCGTTATAATATTAGGGTTTCTTACCTTCAATTTCAGTGGCTTTGTATTCACATTATTTATTTTTGCCTGTAAATTCGTGTCTGTGAATGATAAATGTACAGTAGGTATCTGATTTTTTGAGCTAGGATGGTTAACGTGTGAAGATGAATTGAAACTTGGTACTTCAATACTACTAGATGCATTAAATGCAGCTATGTCGACTAGATTTACATTACTGGCAGTCATCAATGTCTTATGACCAGTTGCACCATTGATTAGAGTGTCAATGGCATTCGAGCTAGACACGTCAGACGCTTCATTAATTGGCTTGGAATCTAAACTTTTAACCAAACCACTTTCGAGTGAACGCAGACCTTCAAAAATATTGTTTAATTCTCCAGATACTTGTGTAGCCGTTACACAAGATTCAGAATTATGCCTAGGAAACAATTTAACACAAACTTTAGATTTTGCAGGTTGCTCACTTGACTTCAACCTTTCAAGTTCCATCTCAGCAACTTGTAATATTGAGTCATCTAGGCGTTCCGAAGGGCGGTCGTTGTCCAGACAAGGAGAGCTCATAGTACGACCAAATTTCTCATCTTGAAAAAGAAAAATTTGCCGAATTTCAATAGCGTTCTCACATTCCATTATTTTCATAACCTTGGTTTAGTCTTTGAATAGTCTTTATACCTGTTCCGAAGAGTTTTCTTTTTCTAAGCTCTCTACGTTGGTTAACAGGAGTTGTTGAGCCAATCAGTAACCTGTTATGGCACGGAGATGGTTTTGTAGAAGATGATTGTAGAAAAACACTGGGTCCTAAACTTCTATTGGGTGTAGCCATTCCTATGAGTGAATGTCTAGTCCCTTCTCTAACAGGTGTTTCTAAAACAATATTGGCAGGGTTGTAGAAATCTGTTAGATTTCAAAGTATATGCATCTTTTTGAGTTCCTACGTGTCACGAGATGTATTTTAGAATAGTCGAAAGATTGTTCAATAATATGGGAACATGTGCATTTCAGATTTAAGTCCTTGAAGTTTAACCACTTTCATATAATTCGAATATTGAATTTATATTAAAATTATAATTTCGCTAACTTTAGTTACTGAATCCTTACCTTCATCAAAGTCTATGTAGTCTACATCTGGGCCTGTGTATTGAAAAACAGGTTTTCTTATAGAACTATCAGACATGCTGACTTTTCTTATTAATCCAATTGCCGACAAAACATTAGCAATATCATAGAGTCTTCTCACTTTTGTTTTAAAGCGAGATCTTACACTGGTATCAGTGGTTTCGATGGACTGTTCGGAGTCTGTTATAAGAACTTTTGCAGCCATATCTAAATTTATAATTCCATTCTGAAAGATAATTAATTATTAGGACTCTTACAGTTATTAATCAATCGATCCCAGTTGATATTTACTTTCAAAATCATTTGATTCTCACAACCACAGAGTGAAAGGAAAACTCATACCTTTAACGAAACCAGGAAGAGCATAATAAACTTTTGGCACATAACTCCAAGGCTCTTATCCTCTTTAGCGTTGGTTTCAATCAGACTATTATTGTCTGCGCTGGTTGGCTGTGAAACTACTGTGCTCAAAAAGGGTGATTCGTTGTTGAAATTAGCCGTGTATGCTCTATTAATTTTTTGTATGTCTTGAATTTGTTCCCTCAAGCCAAGTTTAACTGCCAGTGATTTAAGTTTAGCCAAAGTGCCAGGTAGGTAGTTGTGCCCGTGCCATAAGTAACGGTTTTTCCCCGCTTTAGAAGCCATCTCTAAGCTCTCCAGTACGTTTATTATGTCGTATATCCTTCGTTTTTCAGTACCCAGTGCTTTTGCCGTTGTATCCAGTGAAATTTCTTGCGGCATGCCACCAGCCGTTGTCAATGGATACAAGCTCAAGAATCTGTGGATAGATTGGTACAAAATAAAATTTCATTCAACTGACGTATGAAACAACAGTATCGACTCATTTATCCAGCATTTTTGAACTCACTTGTTACACAACAAGCCGAGGGACTTTTCTTTCCTCGGTAATAACTTGAGCGGATCCGTGTCCCCGTCTCTCGAGACTGTCCATGTTCTTCTTACAATTTTAGACTGATTGTGAGGAGCGCTTTTTAGACTCGAAGCTAGAGTTGTGAGCAGCCGCAGGTTGGCCGTGGGTGAGACCGGCTCCGACTTGACATTGCTCAACTCGCGGAGGACCCTCCGATCAGGAGATTCTTTGGTACTCGTGTCCATTGCTGAAAAGTGTAGTATAGCTTATGATTTAAAGCTGATTTATTGATTGATTAATAGAGTTACACAGGGCAGATTGGAGATAACCTTAAATCTGATTCCGGCGAGTTAAAGTTTTTTTTCGTTTACATGTTTTTTGTTTTTTTCGATATGATTTAATGCTGCTGATTTTTTTTACCGTGTAGCCAAAGGCATTATACAAAACAGCTCATTTTGAGCTGTGGGTAATATTACGACGAGGGATTACCTTGATTTTCCATAAAATATTAACGTGAAATAACCATGCCGTCGCCGTCACGCGTGTTAAACTCGTTTTACTCGTCGGCACGTATCGCTCTTGCTGCCTGCTGAGTGTAACCGATTTTTACCTCTCCGTCCGATTCCACGTTCCTCGTTTTTGGCGCGAGTCACCCGGCGCCCGACATTTCGCGCTATTTGAACGTCGATAGATCGGAATGCCTCGTAAAATCGATCCTCATTGTTATATAGTTGATTTCCAACTGATTTCTGGTCAATGTACTGCGATTACAATCTAATTAATTATCATTTGCCTCCCTAACCTCGTTTTCTTATCCGCCGTGTTTTTCATTAGGTAAGAGCCTGCCCGTGAGACGGGGTGTCTACCGTTAGGCGTTAAGTCGTCTAGCAATACTGACGTTGCCACAGAGAGCGTGTCTGGGTAGACTTACCTAGGAATCACTGTTACGAGTAATGCATAAGAGAAGAATCAAATTTATCAGTTTTGTCTATTTGAGAGCCGCTTCAACGACTTATATTGAAAGGGCTTCAGATTCAAACGACTCACGCCTGCAAATAGGTCATCAATAATAAAGATTCCATACGGCCAGGTGTAAGCAGCCATCGTTATTACAGACAAGTTACCTGCGATCAAGTATGAAGTACAGGAATTTATCTTACAGATTTCTAAATAAATAACGAGACTGACTCAGATTTAACATAGGGTGTTAAATAAAAAAAAATTCAATCCCATCCTAACCAATTTGCCAATTTATTGGTGGGATTGAGCAGTTTTTCAATGTTGCATTTTAACATTTCGAACATGATTTTATAATTTTTCATAAAGTTGACAATAACAGTTTATTAGATAGGTAACGTGTATTTGGAATACAAGATACAAGACAACTTCGGTATTTTGGAATGCAAAAATTCACACGTGGATCACTAACTACAAAAAAAAAAAAAAAAAAGAACCGAGTAATATTTTCATGTATGCAAAATCACACCCCGTGAAAATACGAACGTACATACACACAATACAAATACTAGTTTGGGTTTAGATTGCTTATTCTGCTTATTATTGCTTATTATGCTTGCCCATTCTACCAAAATTTTACACCATTATGTGCCCTGAATACGGGTTACGAATTCCTACGGTTAATACGTGCGCATTTTATATAGCTATACGTGGATATGCATTTTGTATTTGATTTTGCAGAATACGCAAAGATGCCGTTTGAAACACAAGAGACAAATCTGTAATACTGATATTGTTTTGTGTGCCGAGAGGTTCTCATGAAAGGACATAATTGTATCACGTTCGATTCGACTTGCGTAATTATCTTTGGCTGGCATAATTTTCATTCTCAAAGTTTGAATCAAACCTTCGCCTAAGTTCCCCAGAATCAACCGGTTGACAAATGACAGTCAACCTCGGGATCCCTTACACATCGGCAATTTGCCGGCCATGCTAGTTACATTTTTACAAAGTTGGCTACAACTGTTATTTTGTGAGTTGCAATTGTTTAGCGAGTCCTGCCGAGAGAACTTCTCGGTTTATTTGTTAGATCTGTAAAATTTATCCTGACTGACTCGAACGTCGAGTATGAAGCTACCCGAAAGGCAATCCCGTTAATCGTTTCCTGACGTCTAATCTCCAGAATCTGCATTTCTGATTGAATCAGCCCTAGACGTCTGCCGGAAAGTACACCGCTCGCTTGATACGGCTGCCGTGTCTGACGATGAATGGAGGATGGATCGGGATCGTTTTGGGTCACGTCCGAGTTTCCGAATGTCAGTGATTTTGCTTCATCGAGCGAAATCAGGTATACGCTCCAAAGGTACGTATCATTTTTATTCCTTCAGTTCTCGTTAACGAGACATTGATACATCGTTTCTCTTCGCCCGTTCGGCTCGAGTTGAAACTACCAACTTTTCCGCGAGCCGGTGTTCAACAGAGCGTATATATGCGGGGCTCGAATTTTCGTAATTTGACGTTAGTATGTGCGGACGGTCGCGTACGTGGGCGAGCGTCGCGACGCCCTTCGAGGCCGAAATGCCCTCTCGCTTGAAAAAATAAAACGAAAGATAGGGTGTCGAGAGCGTGAGAGAAAAAAATGAGCGTTCAGACGTAAAAAGTGAAAAATATAACAACTACAACACCAGTTTCAACATTTCTAGTATCTGGATTAAGGCTGGAGGTATAAATAACGTTCTCTTTTATCCGAAATTTAAATATTGTTTATAGTTGTTGGCGAACGGGAAACACGTCATCGTGTCCCTCTTCGCTGCCCTTCTTTTTTGTCTCTTCTTTTCACTTTTCTCAGACACTGTCAATCAGTCGGCATCGCGGACGTCTTCTCTTTAATATGATTTCCAAATAATCGTCGTTAATTTTTATAATTTCTCAATTTGATGTGGTAAGAAGAATAAGCAACCAAATATCGAGACGGCCGTATGAATTGGAATATAAAATGTCAATTAATATCGATTAATTTCCTCCCAGTTTGCCAAATGAGGTACTTCACCATTGTGTGACCTAAATACTCGTGTTTCTCTCGCAATTTGCGATTCACGATCCAGCCTTACGAGGCTCCGGTAATTACGTGCCTTCGCATCCTACTTACTTCCGAGCGAACGAGGCAGTATCTGCTTCGTCTGCAATTACTTAAACGTATTGGACGACCACCCTCCCAAGATATCCGTTTGGTAAACCCTGTCTCGAGTGGTATTAGAATCTCTCCGCTAATCTGGAAAACGTGAATAATTCCATGCGGACGATACTCGAATTTGTATTGTAACCGGTACTGAGGAAAGCTGATAAAAAGTCCAAAATCAAGTATGTACTTTGCTTTCCACTAAACATCGATCAAACACCTGAGAATATTTTCTACCTTAACTCGCTCAAGAATGAGGTACAAATTTTACTCGATACCGAAAGAATCCTACGAGCAAGGCTGCGTTAGAAGGATGCTCTCGACGATAACAGAGGTCGACTTCGCTTACCGTAAGCATAAAGTGTAGATGCCAGAGTGAACTAGATGCTTCACGAAGCGCACAGAAGTGAAAAGAGTACTTTAATAAGAGCACGCGAAGCCATCAGTCGCATCGAGTGAAATATCCCGGCGGAAAATTCATGGGGAATACGTCTACGACGCGGTGTGCTTTTCTTGGCGACGCGACGCGAGGCGTGCTTTCATAAGCTCGTGCCGTATCGGATCAGTTCTGGAATCCGGGGCTTTAATTAGCGCCGGTTTTTAATAAACTAAGATTTACGCTCGACCAGTCGTTGGCCGATGTTGCACGGAAAACAATTGTTGAACGTTGCAGACAGGACAGGATTGTTAAGGAGTTGGGATCGTGGAAAATGGATCAGGGCTCTGAAGTAGAATAGTGGAAACGGGGAGCACGTGCTCTGTGCGCGACGTAAATTCAGAGTTTGATTAAAAATTTGCACATGGTTTACATACGCGAGGAGCATTTGTCAGCGGAAGAAAACAACGTGATAAAAGCACAATCTGTCTCTGCTGCTGTTGCTGTTGCTGTTGCCGGGAGTCGTACAAATGTCCAGACTTTAATTTCCCCCCGTTTCTTACGGAGGGCTTAAACTACTCGTAGTCGCGATCTTTCAACGCGTCGGCAAGTCGATGAATCTAATCAGTTCGAGAGAAGATTGAATTTTATACACCATATTCGACAAAGCCTCGTTCGCGTTGAAACTAAATTTATTGAAAAAAAATTTTTTTTTTTTCAATACTTTAATACCGTTAATCAGTGATCCAAGGGTGTTCTTTTGAAATTTGGTTTGAATTTTTTGGAATTGTGATTTGAAGCAACCACGAATAACTGAAGGAAATTGCTATTCAATTTCCAAACCCTGAAGAGTTGAAAGAAATTGACAAGTAAACTATTTTGCGCTGTAAAATACTGAAAATTGGTCACAAAAAGTGAATATCATCAGGAACCGTTTTATTCAATATCTTATCTTAACATTAACAAATGAGTTTGATTTTGAGAGGTATTGGAAAACCTTATTAATTATTATTGTAATTTAGCGATCAATTCGTCTATGTTTTTGCGTTGTATGTACACGATTCTTCATTTCAACAACCTCCGCACTTGTTATATTGAATTTCTATTCGCAACCTCCAAATATTCGAAAATATTATAACACACTATTTGAATTACAAAAATAAATCTGTGTTGCAATTCAAATCATAGAGATTTGGAATATAATTGCAGACGTTTTTTCGGCCTGTACCGAGAGTGAGAAACAAAGTGATTTAAAAACGGTTTCGGAAATTCATAACCGCTTCGTGTGACGAACGTGGCTGATGAATTCCGTTCCAGAATGATTCTTGTAGCTAGCATCCAAGACGAGCCGTAGCGTCCTAAGTATCCGATCGGGCATTGGAGGTTCCATAAACGTGCGGCATAATGTATCCTAGGAGGACGTTACAGGGGCATAAAAAATCGGGGCGATATTCCGGGCGCATTACTCGCTCAATAAAGTCTCGAGCCAGCCAAAGGGACGGCGATGGTCACGGCCGGCAGACAATGGTCAAGGAAGGAAAGGGGTTAAGCACGAGGGGATGGCACGCACGCACTCCCTTGAAGTTGGCAGCTCGCACTGCCCGCCGGCCTGGCCTTTGGCCAGCAGCCGTCACCGTAATGCGAGGATTAGCCATACGATATGTAATTATACCTCGACTCCCAGCATCCGAGGATGAGGACGACGCCTGGCCCAACCACTGTGCTCCAGGACGTCGACGTCGCGACGCTCTTTATCGCCTGCCGCGGAAAGCTCGCCGCCGCGCGTGACCCGTCCTCCCCGACCATTAGCCGGGTCGGTATAATGGCCAAGTTTGCCGGAGCTGGCAAGTTCGAAGCCTTTGCGGTCGCTTTGAAGAGATCGGCGGGACGTAAGACGGCCTTCGGTAAATGTGATGTGGCTTTAATCGTGGTCCAACTTGAGCAAAGACCGTGCTCGGGTTGAAAACTTTTTTGCTACTTTCCGCACGCAGTTTTCTTTTTTTTTTATTTTTTTTTTTATTTTTCAACTTCTTGCAAACCGTCTGGCGCCATTTCAAGCGGGCCTGAATTCGCGTTTCAACTTATTTCGTTCAGGGCTCCGACGAACTTGTTGTTTCCAGTTCTTCCAATTTCTTATGTAAGATGCATGCGGTCTTGCTAAGGCTGCTGGTTTTTATCAAACTTTTTTAAACACCGAGACTTCTCTATACGTAATAGATACTTTGCTGCGAACAGCTGAGAATTCAGAACTTCGGCTAGTCGGGCCGCCGAAGCGGTGCGCTCAACCAGGATTACCGTTCCCATGCCACCAGCGGAGGAAACACGTTTAGTACCCCGCAATTATGCTTGTACTGTTTTGGCAAGCATTTCTAAGCGCGAAAAGCATCATTGCCATTGTATGGTATTAAAGTTTGCTACCGCGCAGACGTGGGCCCGGGAATAAAAGCGAAGAAATAGTCACCGGATTTGGGAAGAAGAAAGAAAACACGTATGTCCGAACAACGTTGTTCACTTCACCGCGTCACAGCCGTTGACACTGATGCATCGTTGTAAACTATATCGCGGTATATCGTAAAAGCAAGATATGAAATGGCGGAAAGTTCGCGTTTCCGCTTGTTCTTTTTGTAAGCTTGCAATGCCTTGCGGTTCGTCCTCGTACATAGACAAGGTATAAAAGAGGCTAAAATAAATTGAAATAGAAGCTGAGTCGAAACGTGGACGTAGGTAGGTATCTCTTTTCCCCGGTGATTTCTTTCTACGCTGTGCATGCGGTCCGCGAGTCGAGTCTCTGCGTCTCGAACGCTCGGATCGCTCGTTGCAATAACGCTTTGTCCTACTTTTCCTGCAGCGCTTAGTTTTCGTTTATGTCTCCGCCCTCGTGTCAGTGCTGAGCCTGGACTCAGGCTCGTCGAACAAACTTGTTCCACATCTTTCAAATAAGACAAAAACGGAGATCCATTCGCAGAAAGGCACGAAACATATCTCGGCTCTTTCTTGGGGTGGGTGTGAAATGACGGTTTGACGTCACGTAGTAAATTGGCTATTCAACTGATCTCGAAAACCTGATCCAAGTGTCGGATCACGATCGATCGGGACGCGATAATTCCGGCAACAAGTGATATCTCAGCCAGCTCGCAAGCTCCGGAGGTCGGAGTGGTTGAAGCTTGCAGTACGTCGGGTTGGCACTGACGGTATTAGTGGAACCGGATGGTGGATGTGCAGCCACTCCGATTTCGCGTCCCTGCATCCTCTCGAGATTGCATCGTATCCTCTCGCAGAGTACGTCCAGACCTTGTATTATCCGCATCACTCGGGGTCTGATGCTGTAATAACGAAGGACGAAGTGCCTCGAGAACTCGCCAAGGCAAAATTTAAGCTCTACTGGAGTTTATTTTACCTCTCGAGATCCTTGTCAATTATTCCTGGAGCGGGCAATTGTCGACTGTGCGATATTCGGTACTTCGATATACTCTGGGAATCTCTTGCGCGAGAATCTAACCCGCAGCGTATGAAACTATACGGGGACAGTTACCCTCAGCGACCGAGACGGCTGCAATTACAATGGCTGTCACCGATGATTTACGAGTGATGCGTAACATCGCGCTCACGGTATTACACGCTTCTGGTTATCATTGTCATATATAGGTAGACATGCGTCAATGTTCCCGCGAATCGATTCTAGACTCAACCCTCGATTCAAGGACGCCAAGTTGTGCGGCGTTAGAGGGTTGGATATTAGGCATGGCTCTTTCGAAGGTAGTTCGGTTTGACTTTCGGCAATTTCGGTAAATTGGCCAAAAGTAACGATGTTTTTCGCATTGTCTTCGTTTGTTCTACGCTCCTTGTTCGTCGAACGTCGAAAAGTCAATTTAGGCATTCATCTGGAACCGCTTACCGCAGGAACGCTTTGGGTGTTACACTAATGGGTGCGGAAAGGCTACGGTAACCCGGGATGATAAGTGCAAGGTAAGGTAAGTGTATCGGTTATTGACCATGATCCAATTATTGACCTTAATTCTAAAACTACCAAAAATATACTTCTATTGTCTAACCCTCTAGCGATTGGTTTTAGTCATCGAAAAATTCACAATTTGTGCCGGGAAATTAATAATTCTGGAAAATGAAAGGGTCAATAATTGGGTCTAAACGTGTCAATAACTGGTTCGCTTAACTCGTACAGTCATAACGACAGTGTCGCGTCCGGGAATCGTGAAAAAGAGGTCAGGTGACGGTAGCAAGTGGGGAGTATAAGGTGCAAGGAAGGTACGCGGTACGCGACGATATGAAAATATGAGGACGAACGTAAGTCATCCTGGAAAGTAATAATAAAATTACGTTGATAGGTACGCGCGGTTTAATACCGGATGTTGCGAAGATATTGTCGGTACAACAATGGCAAAATACTCGTGGAAATTTCGAATTACCGTCACTTCGATCACGGCTAACCGATCCCCACAAATACTCAACCTTCCGTGTCTGTCAAAGGTTGGAAATTTCGGGACATACAAAGTTCGGTTTTAATCCCTGTCGCAGATAAATTGAGAGAGATGAGCAGCCTCCCTGTTATCTGGGGGGTGGACGAGGGCCGCCATTGTCCTTCGTTATCTCGTTCGGCAACCCATTATTATCCCTGTCCCGTTTCCCGTAGCTCATATACGTAACGCGGACTCGATCCTCCTTGTCCTCCTCCTCCTCCTCCTCCTCCCATTTTATTTTTTTCGCAATTTGTATCGCTGTGCCATAAAAACGGAGAAAAAATGAACTCCAGTTTTCCCGACTCGCAAGGTTTTTGTTTACGCGAAATGCACTCACGTCATAATAACAGCTGCGCGATGCTTTCGCGGATGCATCTCTGAGGGTTCACAGATTAACAGTGTAACAATATGCAGTTATCATCGATACAAATTGCGGTATTTTGCAACGTTATTTTGTCGGGGAAATTACACGTCTTATACAACACCCAATTTAAAATATGACAGCGGGTGATTTGATAAATTGCTTGGTCAATTATTTCAATGCTAACGAGTTTCTCGCGTTATAAACACGTGTATATACGTATACACACCTACGTTATAAATGGATATATTATTATATCTATAGCAGGAATCGTCGTGGGATAGAGTAATTCTTAAAATTGGATTCCTGCAGCGTGTTTGCTGCCGCTAGGTACAGAGAGAGAGAGTGAGAGAGAGAGAGAGAGAGAGAGAGAGACAGAGAGAGAGAGAGAGAGAGAAAATAACCGCTGGCAACGACTTTAATGAATGAGGATCTCGGACGATTGTCGGTGTGCAGGATTTCGCATATAGAGGCACGTGCAGTGAACGCGTGTTCGTTTATATTCTGTTATTCGCCTCATACGCGGGATTTTACACGCATTACGATTATTATAGGGATAACAACAGACGTAGTTGATGGTTGCGGGGAGGCTATATACGTATACCTAGACCAGTAGCACATTGATAATCCGGAATACAGACGGACGGGTATTTTAGCGCATCGATAAGCGGATTTAAGTGCAAATGAGGAGGAGCCCCACAATGCGTCACGAACTTCCATAGAAATCAACGGGGTCATCGGTATATTGGTTTTGTGCTTGCGGATCGATATTCGTTAATAATGCCTTGCTATATCCATGTATGTGCATACGGCGCATGTAGGTACAAATATATATATATATATATATATATAACATATATAACATATATATATATAACATATACTTATTAATGTATATGTATGTATACAGACAATCCAGATGCGATGAAAATTCGGATATTGGAAATCATATAATTACATCCCAGCCGGGAAAAAGAGATTATCTGTTCGTCTACTGAGCCAAAATTAAAAAAACATTGTGTAAAAATAATTTTATTCGCTTAAGTATACCGTACAGATTATTATCAAGGCAAAGGGAAAACAGTTTGCAGGAATATAGAAATGAAATTCTTATAGTTTTCGCAGATAGTTCTGCACGCGTCGTTAGCGAACTTGCCAAATAAAATAATTCGCAAAGAGCGGTGATCACTTTGTTTCGCGAATATACGGATAGTTTGGTGAAAAGTACGGAGAAGGTTGAAGAAAAGTAAAATCAACCAACAGTTTATACAGTCGTTAATCATATCCGCCCTGGTATAATACGCATGCGAGAAAACGGAACAAAAATTTGCAAACTCATTTCACCTCTCGCAATCTGGATCACGATTTACGGTGGTAATTCACGCATCGATGGCTCACTGATTGTCCTTACAGCGGAACATCCAGCCGTTCGTTAACGATACGCGAGTGACGCGGAGATGGTTAAAAACGAAAGAAACTGAGAAAGGAGATGAAAAAAGTAGAAAGAGAGAGAGAGAGAGAAAAAAAACAAAAAGCGACAGAGTGAGTAGGTCGGTAGGGTGAAAAGCTCCTCATGCAGCCAGCGTCGCGTCGCCCCTTGTATCGTATCGATCCCCGATGTGTACATCAAGTCCGTAAAAGAGGATGCGTGACTTAGTGACACTGTTTCCGGGAGAGACGCGCCGCGCCCTTCGCACCCGTGTCAGAGAATTTTTACCCCGCTCCCCGTGGATTCAGGATCCCTTAAAAATCGTCTTTGCGACCTTTAAAAAACGTCTTCGTGGTCCCTAAAAATGGTCTTGACGATTTCTGAAAATCGCCCCCCGATTAATCTCAATGTTGACCCAAGCCACGCGTCCTGCACCGATGATGCCTGCGGCCAGTAGCCGCAATTCGCGTTCCAGGTGTACCAACTGCACGCGACTCCGAGAGAGCGTCGAGGGACTCGCCGAGAGGGCGGCCGACTAATTATCCCGAGCATTCGTCATTGTCAGACCGATCCTGGCAGCTGGCCCTTTGAGTGGCTTGGCCCAGGCGTCTGCTCGTGGCTTGTTAGTTGGTCTCCGATCCCGTTCGACCCCGGGGAGGAATTTAGATATGGAAATTGCTACGTGTTTCGGGCTTACTCCGTCTGCCGATTAGAACGTAGAAATTTTTGTCAAAAACTGTGTTCCTTAAGGGGCCGCCCTTGTCGACTTCGACCTTGACGTATATATTTTCAAATATCCAAGTCCATGCACGTATCTCAAACGCTAAGAAGGGCTCGCTCGACACCGCCGTTTTATACGCAATTCTGGAAAAAAACAATCCAATGCATTCTACTTTGACGCAAAAATAAAGAAATTCGATGGATTCTGAGGAATCGCAATGGTAAATTTGTAGAATTCATGCCATTTCTCAACTTCTGCGTCAAATGAAAATGCATTGGAGTGTTTTTGTTCAGAATTGTGTATAGAATCGGGCTACTGTTTGGAATACGTAGACTTCGATATTTTGAGATATACACGTCAGCTTCGAAATCGACCAGGGCACCCTTTTAACTTCATCATTATACCGACTCCCGTGAATAATATTTTTTGTGAACCTAACCATGATTCGAAACGTGACGAAATGACTTATTTCGTTCTATAACCCCAGCAGCGCTTGCAGCGAGTTGTTGATTTCATATTTTTCGGTCGGAAAAATATTCGTACAGTCAATGCTGAGATAAGTTATTGAGCAAGAAATCTCGGAAAGTTTCACGAACATATTTTGCATCCGGTTCTTTCACGTTTCTAGAAACATTGCGTTAGAATGTTCTTCGGCATTTGGGTATCATTTGTAGAATCATGAATCGACGTTAACGATAATTCTCTCTCAAAAAATTTAAAAAAAAAATAAATAAATAAAACAAAAACAGAAAACCACCAAGGTGACAAGAAGAAAAAAAGAAAAAATTGGAAAAGCTATTCGAACACCACCGATGTAAACCACTCGCGCATTTTATCTGAACGTCAGCTCAGCAGGGCGATTCAAAATTACCGTGGATCTGCGGGTGAAGTCCACACTTGTAACAACCTGCCCCGGTCTTGTACGGTGAATTAGATTTTTGTGTGTCGGTACGAAGCCGAAGGCGTGATATTCGAGACACCGAGTCAGCTGGGCGTTGGCGATAAGACGTAGGAAAATTTTGATACGGGTTGGATTATTTTATCTGTCGAGAAATTCCTTCTTGCGGGAAGATGATAATGTCAGGTTCAAAAAGTTGGAGCTGGGCGAGACGTGGATCCATGTACGTCCACGTATATCCAGGTATTACTACTCGCACAGCTCCCGGGTCACGTCGGCGTGTACGGGCGTATAATACATACGTACACAAGGTAGGTGGGCAACATGTCTGCCTGCAACCCTCGTCTATACGTAGGTACAACCTACGGTATATTCGTCCGCATGCGAGACTCGCGAGACTTTACTCGCTTGGAGTACCTTTTTATATTATATTCTTTTTATATCTTTTCTCGTTTGAGTATAAATTTTAATTTCGTCCCACCGCGAAGTGCCTTTTTTTCTATAATGTTTATTGTATACAGCTATAAGCCCAACCGCTATATTTTTTACCCCCGTGAACCCGCGTTTCCAGCTAAATTTATCGTATACAGTATTGTCTATGACGATAACTATCCAAGTCTCAGTTGTTTGTCAAAATTTACGCTATAATCTTGTATAATTGAGTGAATTATGTAAATGACATTATTCCTCGTCATGAATTACATCGGAGAAAGTATTTTTCACTTCAACGCTCCTCGCGAATTCGCAGCGATTACAATATTACCCGCAATCTCGCAATCATTATGGATCGTTCCACTGTCAATCCACCGGATTAAAGTGCAACGTCGGTTATCGGTTTTCCACGTCACACCGGTTATTTACCCGAACGAAAAATTCACCGAGGAAACGTGCTTCGGAAGGAACACTCGCTTATTTGAGCATTCGTCAAATTCAGAGACGTCAAGTCTTCTCGACCATTTTAATGACGCGCCATTGTGCCTGGTTTTTTGTTTCTTTTTATTTTTTTATTTTCACCTTTGTCAAATGTAATCGATTCCGCTGTAGTTCTTGAGTTTAACCCTAATGGGTCACTGGGGGTGAATATCACCCCAAACATTTTTCAAAATCCTCGTATAAGAGTCCCTTATTTGTGGAAATGAACCTCTTGGCACCATTCTTCGTCCGAAATAAAAGCCTTTTCCGACATTTTTCCCACTTTCTTCAACTTTGCCGATGTTTTACAATATTTAAACAATGCCTGAATATTTTTTAAACAAAATATCACTTTTGGGGTGAAAATCTGCCGTGTGTCCATGCAGGGTTAATGAACAAAAAGTACGATTATAACATAAACGATATACTTGTTGAAATCGGAGGGTAGAATCGCCTCTGGAATTGATTGAAAATAACTTGTAGCATGCCTAAAAAAATATTTATACCGTTCCGTACGAGTCGTGAAAAATTGTAGGTGAAAAAATGTCGTGCAAAATGGCACTAAACATATTTTTCGCCGCGGGAGGATTGTTCTTATTGCGCGTATGACTCGAGTCGCGTTCACGAATTTCGTCCCGTACTACTTTCGCTCCAAGGCAGGTGTTCGTCCTTTTTTCCTTCGTACCAACATTCCGTCTCCTGAATATCTCGATTCATATTTTATTCGAGCCCATCTTTCTTTACGCCTCTCTCGTCGAAACGGTCCTGTTTCCCCATTGTTTATTCACCGTCAGGTTCCGTCTCCTCGTCCCGCAGCGTCGAAACGCGAGGATCTCCGTTTCCCGCCTGGTATCACGAAACGAGACTTGACGTCCGTTTGACGCATCCGTCCTGGACCACTTTTAATCGGAGCGACATTCGACTCTGGAGGTATAATGCTCTCGAGACGAGCGGTAAACACTCGACACCGGTATTCGTCCTTTGGCGAACTTTTTCCAAACAGAAATTCGAAACTTCACCTCCCCGAGAAGTTCGAGCGGCCGAGTTTAAATAAGACTGAACATAAATTAATCAGAGCTTATTTCCGATTTTCATATACAGATACAAACACTCCTCGAACTGATTTCTGTACTATCGATTCGCCCTCGCGTTCGAAAGATTTTTCGCCGTTTTGGTTCGATTGCAGCGAAACTTTGGAGATCGGTTTCGTGTAAAGATATTCAGTGTGCTATTATCTCGAAAGGGGGAAACTTTGTTTGCACTGTTATTCCCCCCTCCCGTTCATTCCATTCCGTCGATAAAGAAAGAAAGGAGTGCCTGTTTCACCGAGCTCGAGTTAGCCAATGAAAATTGGCAGGTCTCGACGATAACGGGTTTGCCGCCGGTTGTAATATGATCGGAAAACAAGTCAATAAACAATTAGGTTCGGTTGGCAATTACGCGAACCGAGTCAGGGAATGCGAGAGGAGAAAGAGGGAGCAACGATGAGAGGGAAAACGAGCTGAACCAGCAGCAGGACGAGGAGGAAGAGGAGGAAGAGGAGGAATCGAAGGGAGGCTCGACGATAGCGTCGAATTGTTTGCTGCGGTCAAAAGGTCGATTGGCCGTATCAATTCGAGTCTGAGTAAAAGTCGCGGGAAAAGATGAAAAGAAGGAGGAAAATAAGAAGCCTTCGGTTCGCAGAGCTCTGCGTCGAGTCTCGGGGAGAAATAATCGAAGTAGCTAAAATTTAACTGCCACGTAGCCAGAATCGATTAGCATTTCAAATTTATATGCCGGCGGGACTCCGAGCGAAGCGCGAGAGTTTCGTCGAGACGTTTTATATTTACGAAATCCGGAGACCCGTTTAATCTTTCGCCAATTTATCCGCAACTTGCAGGTATAATAATTGTGAAAAAAATATATTGCGCAAGCCAATGCAGGCGAGTTTGTAAATTGTTATACGTTCCAAGTCCGAAAATGTTTGAGAGCCTTTACGGGAATGCGCCGGCGGGCCAAACTTGGCCGATAAATTACGTTATCTGCTTGTTTTCCGCACATGATACGAAACTGTTGCGACGTGTTCTACTTGCGAAAAAATGTCTGCGGCTCTCGGAAGGTATTGAACGAGTTTCGCCACGTATCTGGACAAGATCAAGGTACGCGTCGTACGGAGTGTTTTCGATATGATGGTAAGGGAGCGATGTTGAAATTCCGAATTTGAAAAGTTCCAAAAGCGCCAAATTCCCAATTTGTAGGTCGCAAAAGTTGAAGTAAAGAAATCAAACTTTGACGAAACATCAAAGTGTCGAACGGTCGGAAACCCGACGCTTGAAGATGCGAAAGTGCGAGAATGAGAAAATTCAAAAATCTGAAACATCGAAGATTTTCAGTTCCGTGAATTTCTGGTTTGGTGAAATTTCACCACTTTGATTTTTCTTTGGATTTTCCATATTTTTACGTTCGAAATTCTGATAATTCTGACTTTTTCGTTTTTCTGATTTTTCACACCCCTTCGTCGAGTAAACTACGCTGTGTGAGTATATTTTAGCTTTCGAAATTCTGCTCTATCGTAACTTGAATTTTAAAAATCTTTCATTTCGGAACTTTGACCCGTCGGGTTTCCAACTTCTTCAGAGTTTGATTTCTTCACTTCGAGTTTCGCCACCAAATAATTCGGAATTAGGCTCTTTCCGATCTTCAACCCCGCCACAATGGTAAGAAGCACCGAATCGGTATAACAGAGAGAAAAAGAAACGTATAAGAAACTTGATACGGAATTATACCGACGGATTGACAGCGTCGAAATACGTCCGACCGAAAATCCTCCGTCTTTATTGCGCTTCCGGGCGTAATAATATCCAGGTGTATAGCTATAATATGCGATACATGATCAAGAAGCAGCGTGACGCGAGCCAAGAGAGATAACTAAGGCACGTAGAAGGCGTGTCAAGGAAGTGCGTCATGCATACTAAATATTCCACGACTAAATTTCTGCCCTGCATATTATACATCCCCCGTCTCACTCCCTGATCCTCTTCACTCACCCCGGACTCCTTTTCAGCCCGTTTTCAACCCCCAACATCCCCTGTACGAGAACATACGTAGGTTATTATCCGAGTTATTTTCCATTGTAGAGCCGTTACCCCCGAGGCCGTGGCTCGCGAAGCTTTGTTAGAAATTTTCAATGCACGTTGTTTCCTCGCGCGATTTTTCTTTACATGTAACAATTCCGTAACGTCCATTTTCCCTTCGACGAACTTCAACCGAGCTTCCGCCGACGCTGAATTCCTTGATCGGAACGCTTAAACGAGGAGTGGTTTTCACTTAAACTATCATTCCTTCCATCAGGTATCGTCAACATTGCACTCGGAGAAAAATTTGGTCCTAATGATGAAAATTTGAATCAGGCAACGAAATTTTAGAGTTAATATACACCCGACGAAATATTATTTTCTCACAACCAAAGGGTTTAGTTGATTTTATAGCGCGCAGAAATGAAAATGTTTCAGTAATGTCCAAGAAAAGGTTTGGCACCGCTATTCCATAGTTTTTTAAAACATTATCGTTGGTTTGTAATTCATGCTTCGCGAATCAATCGCCACGTCAAACAAGGACAAAGAAATACGCCATTGTGAATTGACAGGCTGATTCAATGGTATAGGTATTAGACTACGAATGATTTAGTTCTCCCGATTACATCGGACTGATGTCTGGAGTCCCTCCAAATAACTTCTCGTCTTACTTCTCTCGCGAGAAAGGATTTTTAACGCGTAACACAGAGTATTTTGCTACTCGAACAAAAGATTTTTGTAAATTTACGATGTAACGTGTATTATTTGATAGCGGTAATCAATTAGTTGCTCTCGTAATTTCGCAAATTTTACTCATCTTTATCCACCGAATGGATTTAGTCGGCTGTATGAAGCGATTTAATCGAATCTATCAGATGGTATTCGATATTTTGATAACACCACGAATAGAGAATTAATTCATTAAATTGACGAAATTAAAATCGAGATTTCTTATTTATGAGTATATCTTATTCGATTCGATTTTTTTGTAAATCTGAAACAATCATTTCATTAACCGCGGTATTTGCAACAAAATATTTTGTTCCCTCGAGAAAGTTTTCTACAAAATACGTTTAGATGATGATTTTTTTTTTTTTTACTCTTTTTAGAGTGCGAATATCTTCCATCACACGTATTATAAACAAATATATCTGCAAATCCATGCGGTCGTGCATACTCGCGAATTTTCACATGAAATTAAACTGTGCGGGCTATCCGGATTTATTCCGGTTTAATTAGTAACGATCAACGATTCAAACCTGCGGCAGGCGACGCGTACGGTGTGTGTTTGCCAAAGGTTTTTTTTTTTTTGATCTCCTTTATTCCCCACTGGCGGGGTCAAACAACGCCTGACGGAGTTTGCGCGAAACAAAAGATCGGTTTGGATCTGCAGCTCCAGGATCTGTAAACACGGTGACCGGTAAAAAATCCAAGGAGACTTCCAGGCCATTTCAAGGTAATTTTCAGGTTATTCAAGGATGTTCAGAAAGAATAAAGCTACACTAATGCAGAGGGCAGAAGGCACTGTACATAGAAAAAATAGAATATTTCCGGAACACAAGAAACAATCCAAGGATATTTGAGGAGTTTTTTACGACAAGCAAAATTCAAGGACCTCATGGACCACCAGGACCATTGGATACAACGTTAAATATCACCGAGTCTTGTCGCAGTTTTGACGGCTGCACCTCGACTGCCTCCGTATTTTTCTATTCCCCATTATCCTTTTTTCCATACTCATCTCATGCGCCAAAGCGAGAATCCCGAGTCCTGCGAGGCTCCGAGGATACTACGAGCATTACTTACGCTCGCAGCGTGGAAAATGGCGAAGGGTAGCTGGTGTATGATCCTCGTAACTCACCGGCCCCCGACACCGGTAATACAAGAAGGCTAACCAAAACAAACCGTACGGTATCACCCCGAGAGGGACGAGCCACCCGACTAATGTTTAAGACCCGCGTGGCGAATCGCTGTTCTCGGATTTCGAAATAACGAGAATCGCGCTTCGTTTTACCCGAATTCGAACGTCGGCACAGCTAATGAAGATAAGGTGAGTGTACCAGATATCGACCCTGTACCAATTATTGACCTTTTTTGGTTGTATCTGTTCGATCCTTGGTTCTAAGATTACCAAACAATAAATTACTAGCGTCTAACCCACGGGCAATTGGTTTTAGTCGTCGAGAAATTCACAATTCGTGTCGTGAATTTACAATTTTGATAAATAAAAGGGTCAATATCTGGGTCTGAACGTATCGATAACCGGTACACTTACCTTAGGTGCTGCTGATTGGTAGCGATTGCAATGTAAACCGAGGTGCGATACTTGTTGAAATCGGCTGTTGTGCAGCGATCTAGATTGAACGAAAGTTCGAAAAATGCCCGAGAAGACGGGCGAGGAGGAGAGGAGAGAGAGATCGAGCGGAGGAAAAAAATTGCCACTCGTTATTTAACCACTTCTCGATTCGGTTGGCGATAAAAAAATTGACGGGCTTCTTGCCTCCTTGACCGTCCGAATGACCCTGCAAGCCCGCCGAAAGGCCTGAGCTTACAGCCGTATAATAAATCCGGGATTCAAATCATACCTCGAACCAAAAATCCGAATCTCATACCGAATCGTGACCGAAATATGTATATGTATAATATATAAATATATGTATATTACCGAAGAGAAGGGGGATCGATAACCGGTCCGTGTGAAAATATACGAGTATAATACGCCACATTATGTAATTCCGAAAACTCTCCCCACCGCAGATTTATAATATTTCTCTCTCGGCATAATCGGAGAATTCGAAGGTGCGTAGAAAAGAAATTACGATGAGAGATTGTATTTTTTAAATTCTCATCGCAGCCTGCTCGTGCATGGTTTAGAAATAGGCAGCTCGACAGCGAAGTTACGGTAAACGACGTACTTTTTCCTTCTGTGGATCGCCGCATCTTCTTTGAATGCCTGGCATATAATTCTGGATTTGATGCTATGCCCGAGGATTTTATCTCCTTTCTTCGGTTATACGCGGCGGCGTGCATCAAGGCCGGATCACTTGCGAATTCCGGGAAAAGCCGCAAGTCGCCATTGTGAAAAAATTGGATTTGTCGCAAAGTGCGGGGAGGCCGCACGTATACCGGGAAAAGTTTAAAAAGAAACGGTTGAGGAAGCTGGGAGAAAAAACGAAACACTCGAGTAGAATATCAAGCTTGAGCTTGAATCGAAACGAAACTATATATGTATACTTGGTTGAATTAGACGGCGACGTTGATAACGACGATGCTGTTTCAGGAAAATGCGCGTTATTTCGCAACTTAAGGTCACACGGTACTTCCATCCTTACCGACCGAGCAAACTCCCCTTTTTTCTTCCCGTATTAAATAAACAAACGAACGGAAAGGGTTCAAATTTCGATGATGAATCGATCTTTTGTGTGCGGAATTCAGGAAAGTTGCTGACATCCCGAATTCCGAATTTCAACTTTCCTGGCAGGGTGAAAAAAGGGAAAAAAAGGGTGAGCCTGCTCGATCGGTAAGGGTAGGAATACCGCATGACCTTGAGTCTTGACTGAAACGGTATGACACCGCAAGGAAGCAGAACATGCCTCATATAAATTTTCAAAACTCGACTCTTTCGGTCGGTCTGTAGTAGGGTTACAAAATAGCAAATAACGATACTGATTCCAACACCGCATTAAAATTGCATGAGAATCGCGAACATGACGCGCAATTTTAACGCATCGTCGAGTCAAATCCATCTTCCCCTTCTTCTCTTCATTCTTCGACCAACCCTCTGCAAGCTCGGAGGAGGTGAGGAGGGCCACGACCTGACGCAATTCGCCTTCCCTAGATCCAAAGAAGCATTCCCGATTTCTCGTTAAATCGAAATACCTTATGCCGGCAGAGATTCTCGATCCAATCGGGAAAGCTCGCGCCATCTCTCGCCTCTCGCTCTTCGCTTCCCAACCCGGAAGCTCACGCCTGTCTTACAAGCTGGTTGCGGCTAATTTCTTCCCTGCACCGTGGTATTTACGCTTTTCTCCGGCGAATTATTGTAGTTTACCAGCGTCGCGTGCTGCGCCTGCAAATTATTCGATTACACTTCGTTTCTCTGTTTCCCGCCCTCCTCCCTCGCGCCCCCTTTTTTATTCCCCTTCTCGCAGCCGTTCACTTCTCTTCTCATTACTCTTTTCCTTACTCCTGCTCTTACCTTCTCTCTTGCGAAATTTCTCACGACCACCGCTTTCGCTGCTGCTGCTGCTGCTGCTGCTGCTTTTCCTCATACTAATTTCTTCCGCCAAATAAAGAGCTACTTAACGCGCTTGAAATCATCGGCCAGATTTAAGGTTAAATGGGCCGAGCAGACGCGGCTTTTTCTTCTCCTCCATCGAGATTTCCCTTCTTTCATCCCTCAGATTTTTCGACTCCATTTTCTTTTTTTTTTTTTATCACCCACGCGATTATCGCATGTCTCGGAATCTTTAACCCAGTTTCTCAGATTTTTCTTTCCATCCAATTTTCTCTCCACTCGCGAGTACGCAATTTCGCACAATTCACGGTAGTTTTGATCTCCGGAATATGGAAGTAACCATAAAATTTCTAGTTCTATATTATTCGACAGAGCTGAAAAAAAAGAATTTTTTCAACTCGAACAGAATTTTCCTCGTAAAATTGCTGGTCAAAGATTTTTCGCTCGTGAAAACAAATTACGAATCTTGATATTTCCCAATAAAAACAAAGCGAATCTCGGAAGCGATGAATCTGTACTGTTCTTCAACGATCTGAGAAAAATGTGGCGGAGTTTTATTACACTTATCTATGTCGGGATAAAATTTTCAACGATATTTTGCAAGCCAAACGAAAAAGGACGGGTCGTTAAAACGGGTATAAAAATGGCATCGAAGCGGCAGTCGACCTGTTGAAGAATTTTCATAATAAGGGAGACGAATGTTTCGCGGAGTGGAAATACTGTCGTCAAGGTGACAGGTAACGGGAAATTATTTCCGCACATTACACAAGATTATCACGTAACTTGATACCGAATCGTTCACGATCGCGATGCATGGGTATACCTGTTATACAGAACCCTGCAAATTGGAAGCCACAAATCATCGGGTAGACCTCTCTGTACTATTTAAGTGAACCAGCTCCCGCACACCTCGGATTCTGATACTAAATTAGATAACCGGTGTAGTCTAGGCGACGTACGTAACGATCATAGATCGTAGTGCAGGTATCGTATCGTATCGTATCGTGTCGTAACGCCGGTGATATTACCTCACGATTTATAGCAACGTCTAAGGAAGGAACTCCGTGGGGTCGGAAAGTTAATTCGTCCGCGAAGTTGAACTTCCTCGAATACCGTTCCCATGGAATTGCGCGGGAACTGGTTCGATGGATAATATCAACGAACCCGCGACGAAAACAACAGAGTTGATTGTTTTATAATCAGACGTTATTGTCGCGAACAACAATTCGATCAATAATATCGTAGTTTCTTGATTCGATAATACCGTAATACGTGATCATGTATGACGTGAAGTTGGTGCTTCAACTTCGTTACTACGATTCGAGTAGGATCGAATTAACGAGACCTATTAAACGCCGGGATATCTCAACAAGAGGTGCGAGAGGAACGATGCTTGAATATTTACAACGAATTGAAAGCTTAGTTGACCGGAAACATGCGATTTCCGGAAGGTTGATGTTCCGTGGTTTTCACCATCTCGATTACCGTTGAATTTGTTTCCTGCGCTGTGTATCCCCGGAACCCGATTATTGATGATGCTTTCGTTGTCGGGAATGGATCGTATAACCGGGTCGGAACGGGGGCCAAAAATTACACCAGAATCGCGCCACGAGCGATACTTTCGGAGTTTTCCATAAGTTATTCAGAATTGGACGTAGACAGATTTTGAAAAAAAAAAAAAAAAATTTTACTGCGGTTGAAGTTTCGAACGTTCGTAGAACGAATCTTTTCATTTCCTGGTTAAAAATTTGCTTACGTATCTCGACGTTTTGGATAAGGAATGTTGTTGCACGTCAGAATGTCGGAACACAATTTTTCACCATAAAAAAATCGCTAAATAATTATCAAAAATAGTAAAATTGACTGTTCAAAATTTACCTCGTAGTTTTAGATTTATGGTAGAAATAAGCGATACGAAAACAAGAAAAAAAGATTTTTCAAATCTCGTCAGTGATCAATTGCTAGGCTATAATCGATGTAAATAGTTTAAAAATGATAAAATCATCGCAACCCGAGCCTCGATCGTTTATAATTCAACGATTTCAAATTTGTCTATTTCCTACGAGATCTTCGTAGCCACTACAGAACACAATAAACAAGAGATAAATGCTCCAGGCACGTGCCCGTTTCGCGATAAAATTGATAAAAGTCATCGATTTTCGACGAACCGCAGGAAATGGGACACACCGGCCTTCGATGATTCTTCCCTTTCTTCTCGTCGGGCCGGATATTCCGAGGCTCGCCTGAGGGACTGTTTTGTAGGTAAAAAGTTCGGATCAGGCAGAGATTCTTCAAGCTAGCCGGGGCCGAGTCGCTTGGTATTTGCATCACGTATTTCTATTCGAGCCCTCCATCAACGCACCGCCGACGCAACGGATTCGCGGGACGGCAGGGTTCTACTCAAACGAAAACTTCCCCAAACAGAGCAAACGTTAAGTCAAGTTCTCCTGGGCAAAGAGAGAGAGAGAGGGAGAGAGAGTGAGTGAGCGGGAGAGAGGGAAAGGGGGAGAGGGGGGGATGAAGGGGGGGGGGGGGGGGGGAGGGACGCCTTGAACCCGGGCCTCGTCTGTCTGGTTGACTTCTTCTGAGTCTCCGCTGCCGTCGCGGTCGGAGACCTTCTCGTCCTTTTTGCCTTTTTTTTTTTTTTGTTTTCTTACCTCAGGGTTTCCCTCCCTCCCCCCTCCTTCGTCCCTTTCTCCTTTTTTGCGAGTTTTTCGCCAAGACTCGCCCGGACCGGGAGTTCTTCGATTTTGCGCGAGTTCCGCGCGGCTGATCTCTCCATTTGCGTACATGTATAATAAAAATTATCTTTTATCCTACAGGGATAAATAGGTGCAATACACCTCGGTATAAATCTCATCCCTAAATCCTAATCACCGGAGTCTGCGAAGATGCGGCGAAACGATATTTGTATACGTATATACGTTACGTATTTTATATGCATACCTATACGAGTTTAAGAAATAACCGCATTTATCCGACTGCTTTTAATCCCCCGGGAAACCATTAGCAGGAGTGCATTCGAGGGGTGGTTAGTTAATTCTTGGACTATGCAGTCTGTACCTGCATTCATTGTACGGGCGTATATAATAGCGATAACGCTTTCGTCGATTAAATGAATTTATCATCAGCTCCGCCGTTATACCGACGGCAAATTTCGCCCGAATTGATTTTCATTGGTGCTTGAAATCGCTGGTATGTACACACTCGCGCTATACGCTGTTTTTGTTAACTCGCTTGCTCAAACTCGAAGCAATTCATCAGCCCGCAAGTCGAATTGAAATTTCGACCGACGAAATTCGGGAATATAGCTTCTGATGTGCCTGATTGTGAAACGTATTATCTGAAATTTCAACGCGACGGATCCAGTCGAGAATACTGTATTGTTTATTTATTTGATACTTAATTTGCAGATGACGTGCCTGGCTCGGAAATTTTTCAAGGTTTTCCCAACCCTCTGGAAGCTGGTCAACCCTTCGAGTCATAGCGGTAAGTCTTAAAACTTATTTTATATCCATTTTTTTTTTTTGCATATTTAGAGAAATTTGACCTCAAGATTCGCGACTACTCGTTCTGCGTGTCCCGGAGCTGGAGTGAGAATTATTTCGAGGTATGAGCATACGTGAAAGGCGCAGGGGAAGGGGAAGGTTATTCGCGTCGGGCTAACGAGCCGCGTAACGAAACGGTGTTAAATAAATAAATGATGCCCGGGATAAGCAGTGCATTATTTATGGGGAAACCCTCGAAATTCGAGCCAATTGCGCAGGGTTGGCAAAAACTAGAACGCACCCATTTCGTACGCCTGAAGTTTGCTACATGACAAGAAGCTCGATCGATATCTTTCTTAAAACACACTATCGTCGTTAATATTTTCGTCCTCGTCTGAGGCTCCATTTTTTATGCCAAGCCACGATTTTTCATCGCTGCATTTTATTATCCTTTCCATCGTCCTGCAGTAGGTACAAAGAGAACTGCAAGCACAGCTTCTCCATGCGCTTTAAATATTCGACAGCGATACAACGTGCAAGCTCAGCTCGTACTTTCAACCCTTATTTCACGACACACGGCGATAATGCAGAATTTTTCCGTGGGCGAAAGAAACGAATAAAATTTTCTGCGAGCGGTGAAAAAAACTAAATTAGGGTAAACAAGTCGCGATGCAGTCAGATTTTGGTATCATCGTTACGATGGAATATCACGTTTCTGCGAAGAGGGACAAATTTCTATCAAAAATTCGATCGAATCAAGCAACGAGACTGTTCATTCGTGCAGACGAACGCAACGCTGTAACTTGCGAAATTAGTAACAAACTTTCCTGCAGAACTAATGTAAGCAATCTTTGTTCAATCGGATGTTTACCCGACTTTTCCGGTCGGTTCTACTTCCGTTTTGCAGATAACGATGGTCACCGAGTTCCTACATCGCTTCTGACAGGGTCGTCCGTGTTATCGATTTGTTTAAGTCTAGACTCTAGACGTATTCGACGCGTTCGACCTCGGGGGACGACGTGACCGTTTCTTATCTACGCGTTATATCTCAGGGCACTGTGGTGCAGACTTTGCTTGCGAACAAACATCTAATGCGTAAATAGAGGAGCGAGAGCGGCGTGGGGGTTACACGCGGGTGTGTTGACGCGAATACGAAACTCGCGAATTGACCGCTGTAATAACGCGACTACGTTAGTTTATTGAATATGCAATTTACGCGGCTGGTATTTGCAGAGCCGGAATTTCCAAGCACTCACCGAGACGTGTAGGGGCCCGAGAGAAATATGTTGTGGAAAAATGAAGAAACCCTCGGCTCAGCTTGCTCCTGCGATTCTTTAAGGAGAGCGAAATTAAGCCCCAGAGAGTAAGTCTCGATGGTGCACCGAGAACGGTGAATTCGGTATCTGTACAGAATTGAAGTGGATGCTCGATTGTGCCGCGCGGAATAGACGCAGGATCGTAAATATGTGAGTACATACTTGTACGGAGCGCGAGGTTAACCGAACAGTCGTTGAAAAATATTTCTTCGACAAAGTTTGTCGAAAGCGTGGTACAGTTCTCTCGGAAACATTCTCCGGGGTAACGTGGATGGAAAATTTCGCCTGTCCTTCGACCTTCTTAGCAAAACTCGTGACGTGCTTGCAGAATAATCGAATTAGAAGAAAGTCTGAGGGGTTTCAGAGACGCCGTTGAAGTTTGAAACGTTCTTTGAACGGTTCGTTTTACTTTAGTTTCTTAATTTTTTGTTGTTTTGGCTGGTAAAAATATTGTCCAACTCTGTAAAGTTATCTAAGATTAAGTTCAGTTTTGTGTGCCAGCTAATAATAATCGATCACAAAGCATTAAATGTTACGATTCTTTGATGTTTGAATCGTTCTTCCTGATTTTCAGGCTTATTAGAAGTCTGTAGAAAGACAACGAAAGTTTGAAAATCATGTATATCGATTGGCCAGTGATGATAAAAGTAAATAACAAAAAATATCAATCTATAACAACTACAACGACTTAGCAAGCAAAAAAAAAAGTGATATTTTAATACGAACTAACAACAATAAAATGCATCCAAACTCGTCTGTTATCAGTTGATCGTTCTCATCGGTTTGTCCTTGAAGTCTAAGGGGCGTCCATGAATTACGTCGTAGAATTTTGAGGGTTCTTGCCCCCTTCCTCCTCTTTTGTCATATTTTGTCAACTTTGAAACCTCCCCCCCCCCCTTCCTTGAAATTGCATAAAACAAATTCCCCCCATCTTCTTCCTATTCGGGTGTGTGATAGAATTTTTGGGCTAAAAATTTTCAAGACTAGCGCAATAAAAGGAAGTATACGCATTACAGAAACTGTATTTTACGCTCGAAATTTTCATATGAAATACTTAGGCAAGTTTTATTTATTTATGTAATTTTATCGAAATAATTTTTTTATCTATTATTTAGCTTTTTCCATACGACGTCATAATTTCCGTAGCTCCTCAGCCGTAATTACGTGATACGTATGCGAACGCCTCCTAAAACGACTCCGAACAAAGCGCATCAAGACAGCCCGCAACGCGGCAAGTAGTCGGTCTCGGTGTCGGGTCGGCCGTTTCAGTAGTAACCAGAGCAGCCGCGTCCGTCCGACCAGCTCGGACCGTCATCACTCGCTCGAGGAGAGTCGGACGGACGGCGCGTAAGAAAGCGAGACACGCAGGCACTCTCTCACTACACGCACTCACGCGCGGCGCGGCAGCGGCAGCGGCAGCGGCAGCGAGATAGAGGAGCCTGACGTCTCTCTCTCCTCGCGGCGAGCTTCCGAGCTTCCGAGCTTTCGATGTTGCGCGCAGACGCGAGGCACTCTCTCCGGGTCGCGACGCCCCGTCAGTTACTCTTCGCGAGCCAAGGAGCGCGTCCGCATTGCAATACCGAACGCACATCGAGCCGCACTGTCACGTAGAGTCGAGAGTCGCCGCTCGCCTCGACCCCGCGTAGATTCAACCTACATCCTCCCCCTCAAACCCGAACGGCGAAACAGTCGGGGATTGTCGATCGGGATATCGGCATGCCCGCTCGTACCTGATCGTGGTAAATACTCGCAGGAGAGAGAGAGAGCGTGGGAAGTGGGTGATGAACGCCGAGTTTTAGGGGTCGAGATTAAGGGCGGGAGTCGAAACCCTTTACTTTCCAGGAATGATAGAGGGGAGGATTCGGGATAGTTTTCGAGCTGGTTTCTTATAACCCTCCCGGTCTGTTCTCTGCCGACGCGTTGTTGTGTGTGTTTCGTTGTTGTGAATGTCAAAGCGTGTATTTACGCCAACGATATATCGTGTGTTTCTTCTGACGCGCGCGGATGAAACTAGGCCGGAATAATACGGTAGTAACGGTAATTGATCAGGCGTCGTTCGATGTTTAGAGAGTGATATAATCGTGGTGTTTCTTTTTTAAAATAACAGTCGGTATAAAAACAAATATATAGTATAATAATTATATCAGTGTGGTAAAACTTAGGCAAGTAAATTATTATAAAAATATTGTTGAACCTGTGTGAAGTACGTCGTGTTTAATCAAATTTGCAAACGTGCAGCGTGTCGAATGGACTCTATATCTACGGAATTAAAAAAATTGATCATATATCGGTAAAAACTGCAGCTCGACTCGCTTCGAAGGACAAATTTGTCTCGCTCGTTGGAAAAAAGTTTTACTTTTCCCCACTTACGATATTAGTCGATCTAGCTGCATATAATTACTCCCGGTTGTAAAATAAAGTGTAGCAAAGTGACTTCCACAAAGTGTGACGGTGATAAGACTGCGATTCAGCCGTATCCCCGTGACGTCATTGTCAGCATTAATGATAAACGGAATCAAGGGATCGAATTAAGGTAAGACATTCGTTGTACATTCAAATTACTCACCTATCATTTCATCCTTTTTCATGTTTTTTCGTTAACAATATCGATCCAACAATCCCGAAAAAGGTATCACGACACTTTTTTTTTTTTTTTTATCAAGTACCAATCGATTCCAGAGGACAAAACTACCGAGCAACATTTTGCGCACCAACCTACGTCACAATTATAACGAGTGTCGGTTATCGTTGGCTCTTGAGCACGTGGTCGTTCGTTCTCGAGACGCAACGAATCCCGAGAACACGCGTGCGATGCAATTTTCCCAGCGATAATGAAAAACCACAGCGTCGTTCACCACGATGCGAAATGAACATGACTTTTTTCATAAACTGTCGGACTTTGTTGTGTGACGAAAATTTTACCCACTCGCTGCGCGGAAACCTTTCCAAGTTTCAAAAGTTTTTCAACGGGTGAGTCAGCACCCTTGAAAATTTTGTGACAAAAGGAAAACATCCAAAAGAAAAACAAAAAAAAAGAAAAACTAACACCCACACAAAAAGAAACTAATTTCGGGAATAAAAACCGTCCCTACTTACGTTGTGGTTTTCACGCAGAGGACCTTTGTTTGTTCCGATTTACGCTGATCTCAGCGTCTGCGGCAAACCTCGTTGGTGCTGAAAAATAAAAACAAGTCTTCGCATTAGTCACTGGAAGGTCACCTTTGTATCGATCTTCTATGAGTGGTTAGCGCAATTTTTGATTTATGCACAAATCACCGGCGGTGTTTTTCTCGCAGAATTCCTGATCAACTCGCGATTACGCATTACCTACACTTTTATGAGGCTGATGTTAGTAACGAAACGTTGGGGGGAGAAATCACTATTTTGCGAGATTATAGTGACTTTGAAGTAGTTAAGTTTTCAAAATATGAGTACGTTTTGCCTTACTATGATTTACTGAAGTTCAGACGTTCTGCAATTGTGGAAAAACGATTTTTCCGACACGCTAATCGTTACAATAACGCTACTAACTTACGCCTTATACACTTTTCCCCGTGCCTTGAGTATGCACATTAGGGTGTTTATGATTTTCCACCGTGGTGCCCCCTAAAATGTTTGTTCAGGTCAAAAGAAATATTCTGTGAAAAGATGAGCGTGTTCTACGTTATGTGGAAGATCGCGCTCATTTGATTTTTCACTTTTTTCACGTTTTTGTGAATTTTTGAAGAAACACGTTGTAGCACTTCGATTATTATTTCCATCCTGACATTTATCAACCCAACCCAAATCTCACGATCCATAACGCAACAATGTATCATCCGGGAATCTTATTCTCGTAAATTAAAAGTTCATACTAAATTACAACTATTTTACGAGATTAAATTGTTGATGAAAAATTCATCTTTGTTACGTAAATTGATATTACGATTAGTACTAGTTATAAAAAAAAAATTTATCCAAGATACTTCATAAATTTAATAAAATGTATAAAAGTTTAAAATCGACCGAACCACGATCTTCCACATAACGTAGAACGCTCATTTTTTGACAGATCTTTTCCTTCAACCTGAATAAACTTTTTCGGAGATGGCAAATAATTTCTTTCTTAAACGCCCTAAACACACAACCGTGCCTAGATTTCGTACAACAAAGTTTGAAGGTTACATAAAATCCTTTGTCTATTCGTGAAAAATTTCGTATCAATTTCAGGGATTTCAGGGATTTTGCCACGGATATAATTGCATTCGAACAGTCTGCGGGTGGACGAGAGGTAGAGTTACGAAGACCGCAAGGATCGGAACGAGCTTCGCTCGGCGTTGCGTTGTGGCGTTTTCACGCCCCGGCAACATTTCATGCAGGGGGTCTCGTTACGCGCTCGAATAGCTCGTCTCCAGGGGCGTGTAATTTGATTATAACAAGGCGATTGAGCGTAGAAAACGTAGACTCGGCGCGCCCGCCGGAGCCGAAAATTCGGATTCGATTTTTCGCACGCCGAGCTGCACTGCGCAAAATGCGAATTAAGCTCGCGCCGCACGTTCGTGTACCTACAGTAATAATATTGTAACCTGTTGGAGTCTGTTCCTCGAATCGCGCAATAAACGGCACGCCGGCTGTTTTCTTCCCCGAGTCGAATTAACCACCCCGACAACGCCGCCTAGCGCCTCCTTCTCCGATTCTTTCGGACCATTGCATCGTCGGCGGTCGGTTCCATCCTTTCTTCATTCCCTCGCCACTATCCAATATCCATTAATTTTAATGATGCGCTTAACGCGGTTCGTTCCTCGTCGCCCGGCCTTTAATATCTGCGTAACAGCTTCGGGCAGGTTTTATCATTGTTGGCGGCTGAGCTTTTCGATCATCGTCGCTCTTGTTTATCCGAGAAGAAACACGACGCGATTTGTTTCGAAAATGACTAATTCGTTTCTTATCCGTCGATGCGATAACGTCGACGTTATTGCTACGTTTTTAATACCCGGCTGACACCTCTCGGCGCGTTTTTTTTTCACGCACACGCGCGCACGGTTGTAACGCAATGACAATGGCGACGGGAACGGGGAGCAAAATTATACGGTCGGTTGTTACGTTTCAACGACAAAAAGGAAAGCTCGCTCTCGGACAAAGAGCGGAGGGCGCGTTCTCTTTGACCTCCGCGCATTACATAATACATCCTATACACGCCGCACGAGACGAGTGCAGCACGGGTCGAGAGGGCTTGATCCCGCTTATACACCAGCCACTGAATCAAGTGACAAAGAAAATTGCGCTAAATAATCTGTTTACCGCTGTTACCATCCTCCCTTTTCTCTCTCATTCAGTCCGCAAATTATACCCGAATTCAAAGCTGTCGCGGCATGATCTTTGTGAATCTTCTCCTCTTCACTCTCTCAAAACTATTATTTGAAAAGGGAATACCGGCAAGAAAGAAAACTATTTCTGATTTCCCCTTTGTCTCCGGAAAGCTTAGGGAGTCAGGTATGTGAAAAATTTCATCTTTTTTCTTGATGAAATACAAATTTATAGATAAATTTAAAAATCGAAACTTTCATTCTCTCTCCCTCTTTTTTCACCTACCATTGTCGGGCTCTAAGCGAGTGCGCTATGTTTATGGTATTTGCGTACATGCGCCACGTATAAAACAACAAAGTCGCAAGCTCGCGGCACGCTACGCGGTGTAATTAACGAAGCATGCAGCAGGGGTTATGACAGGCAGTCGGTCAGTCAGTCGAGGGTAGTGAGAAACGACGTTTGTACGTACAGGGTGCCTTATAATATTTTCAGAGACGTCTGTAAGGGTGTTGGAAAGGTAGATTTATCATTTCATTCTCCCGTTAATTTTACCTTTCAATCGTTTCCGTTTACTTTCGGTAATGGTCGATGGTTAATCCACCGTTTAACGATCGTCTGCGGGTGAATTGTTTTTTTTCTTTATTTTTCGCCCGTTTAATATTACATTCAAAGTATAACAAAAGTACGAACCGCACGGTGATTTTACCTGAAATAATAAGTTACTGAGAATCGATGATCGCGTTCTTTCAAAATCAGTAAACGAAATACGGGGGAAAAAAGTACTGTTTTACCAACGACTTGAAGCTTTAATTTCTCTGACAGCTGCAGGCCTTTTGTTTCTTATAGTTATAGTCTGTACGGCAAGGTTTGGTATACAAGATATCTTTTACAAACGAATTTCAAATAACGTGACTTATCTTCGAGATGTGGATCGAAACCTGTGAGTTCAGGCGAGTACTTTTTGAGTGTGGGGGGGGGGGGGCTTGCCGTCAAGTTTTACCCGGCACTTGTTAGACGCACGTGACCTCGAAAAAGGCTTTGAAGTTTTTATTTTTTCATTCTTTCGGACGGAATAAGTACAGCAGTGGCTACGGTTATTGGAAAAGCTTGGAAAATTGATGCCCGTGAGTAGTAAATTTATCATACTGTGTATAAAAAATTACTCGCTGTTTACCTGTATTCGTATACGTAAAACGGTAATCGTGGTAATTTGCGGATAGCTATATTACAATAGTGTCCCTGGAATAAATGATGTGCTTTGCCGGGAGAAAGGATGGGGGTGGAAAGAAAATTCAATTTGCGTAGGAAGGAGGGAAATAAGTGAAATCAAGCCGAAGATTGACGGTCGTAGTCGGTGTAATGGCCTGTAATTTTCTGAAAGTAGGGAAAAAAAAAAACTGCACGGCAAAGGAAAAAGAAAAACATCGTGTCGCGCATCTATAAAGACTGACCTCAGAACCTCGCCATCTATAATAATTATACTCCCGCATATATTAGTACAGTATATCAAGGTGTTTCTGGAAAAATAATATGCGATTTTCCACTATGGAATCCCCTAAAAAGTTTATTTAGGTCATATGAAAAGTTCTGTCAAAAGATGATCGTTCTACGTTACGTGGAAAATCGTGCTCAGTTGGTTTTTCACTATTAAAAATGTATTTTATTGCTTACATCAATCATGATATCAATATACGTCACGAAGAAGATTCACGCTTGCAATATCGAGTCTCCTGTCGATGCTTGAGAAATCTATCCGACGACTTTTTCATCGTTAATTTAATCTGATAAAATAGTTATAATTTAATACGAACTTTTAATTTAGGAGAATAAGATATCCGACCGTTTTATAGCGTCTCGAAAAAAATTATTGTCGCACAATTTTCCAACTACAGTAGCTGGTTATTTACGACTATGACTTACTTACCGTTGTACGTGTCATTCAATGCAAAAATGAGACCCAAGGGATTTGCGTTTTTTTTCTCTCCTTCTCTTCACGCGCCTCTCTCTCTCCCTCTTTCCGTCTCTTTCACCAAGTAGAGAATAAAGAAAATAACGAGGCGAGCAAATTGCGCACACACCGGGTTCGTTTAAATTACTCTACTCGACGCTCGGCTTTTGCGACGTTATCTTTAAGCTCGCATTCGCCAGGTTGTCAAGCGTCGACACTGGCTGCTGCACTATTCTGCATACACCTATGTAGGTGTACACTTTTCACGGAGTATCGTGATTCTCTTTGTCCTCTCTTTGCGTGCTCTGAACTTTTTTAAAAATCGCTACAATTAACCAATGCGAGTCCGGTCGAATAGCCCTGAAACAATGTAAAGTGTAATTATACTTTGTCAACACAGGGATTTTCATTATTTTATTTAACACTCGTTTCCCGGAGAATGATTACTGTCCGAAGATGACATAATCGTGCCGCGATCGGCGAGCTTTCAGTTTTCTTTTTCGTTCAATAACGCTAAGTAAATAAATACCGTAAAATTCTACGAGATTATCATACCGTGTGAAAAATATTTATGTCTAATTGTTTTCTGACGTACGTTTTTATTTTTTTTCTCTTTTTCTCGCACAAAAAAAAAAAAAGGAAAAAAAAAACGAAAGAGAAAGGGGAAAATTAAAACACACCCTCGCCAATTCGTCTCACGTGTGTGTAGTATACGTATGCGACAGGAATATCCAATTAGCGGGACACATTTTTGTATGTAATATGATCAGTGAACGAATTGAAAGTTTGTTCAAAACCGACGAGGTCTGCTCGCTCCTCGAGGGTTTAAAATTTTCAACATGTAAAAGAAAGAAAGAGAGATGAAAAATAGAAATGAAAAAAAAAATCTCATTACTTTGAAAATAGCGAACGCGAGTCGGTCGGGACGATGTTCGTGTGATGTGAATGCGGGGAAAAGCCATTTCCTGCGGAGGACGCGACGCGTTCTGCGGTCGTCATATCGACTGTGATTAAAACAATACGAAAGCAAAGTTTTTCATCGTATTTCTACCGCGAAAGTATACCTACGTCAAAGCCATCGACTTTATTACCCCTTTCATACACCCGCGTACCTTGTACTTTTTCTCATTTTCATCCGACAACTTGTTGTTGAAAGCTATGATAATTTAACGCGGCAAATGCGGAAAACCGTGTTCCATACGTTGTACGATGTACGAAGTGCCTACTCGGCTCGAACGGAAAATCAATTCGCTTCTTTCGTACCTTTGGACGGTTTTACAAACGCTTAATATCATTTTACTTAGTTGAAAATTTTCGACGATTTATACCGTTTTTATTTTACAGATTTTTTTTTAGGTTGCTCCGAAAGTGTCTCTAGACTTTTTGATTGCATTATATGTATAGCAAAAGTTTACGTCTCGTTTCCTGTGACGCATTCGTATTCTACAATCGGGTGTTTATCCTAGAATGAGATTTTCGATTTCAGGCAAAGAGGAAAATTAAACGTTGTGTAAATTTGCTGCAACGCAACGTCTTGGTCGTTTTGAAATAATATTATGTTTGAAAAACAGCCAGCGCAAAAAAATTCGCCCGACGTGGCTGAGGAGGTTCTCTCTTTCTTGCAAAAGTATAAAAAGTCTGCAGACGGATCACGTAGAAATTTCCTTGAATTTTGCTTCGTCTTTTAAAAGTCCTGAAAACTGTCGTTGAATTTTTCCTGTCACATGGAAATCTTCTGTTTCCAATGTCCTTGAATAACTTGAAAACGTTCTGGAATTTGTTAGGGATTTTTTTACCAGACACCATGACTGTCCCATATATTACAGGCACGACGTATATACGATCTACTTTTATTCTCATTTTTACATTCAATCGTTCGTTTTTGTCCTTTTTATATTTTTTTTCATTACATTTATCACACGACACCCTCTTACTTTTCTATATCCCTGCGTGAATCTATATTACCTGCGGTACGACTCGCAGGTTACTCACGTCCGTTGAACACATAAAAGCGAGGGAACGGGGAAAAACATTTACGGCACGAAACTGCAGCGGAGCGATCTGAAAGCTGTAATACATATATTATTATACGGACACACGAAAGACGTCCGTTCTATTCCAATTTCGTCTTATACGATGTAAGTACGTCGCGACCGAGTTGATATCGCGGGATCGTTGAGACCGAGAGGATTACCACACAGCGGCATCGGTTATACGGACAAACGTTGCGAACTAGAGAAGGAGAGAGGCTGTGAGAAAGCGAAGACGTATAAAAATGAGAAAGTGAAATAGAAAGAGAAAGCTGGGATTGCGCGATGCTTTTATATCCGAATGGTATACCACCTATACGTTATACCTACATCGCGGCAGGATTTCATTTTCTTGGGAAAAAAAAAAATTTCCCATCCCATTGCAAAGTACGTTTCTCCATATACCGTATAACATTTTGCGAACGAATTTCTAGCTACATGCTACGTAGAAATATACGATACTTTTAAGAAGGATTTGCATTTTATGCTGATGAAATTCGAATAGTGTTTTTTGTTTTTTTCTTCTTTCGCGTGTATAAGTAATGATTTTAATACCCATGACGAAGAGGTTTTGGTTTGACGATTCTTCTCATTCTCATTCTCAGCCTGTATGTATAATTCGACATATCATTTACAAATGCGTGATTACTGCGTGTGATCTTTGACGAATGATTCCGTTTTCCTCGTATCTCGCCGCGGTTTGATTTTTGTCCAATAACAAACCCGAAAGCGGAAAAGAAGAAAAGGGCCACGCGTTTAATCTCGTATCAAAGCGAGAAAGAGAGTCTCTGGGGTTGCCTGTAATGTATAAAGGTATGTATTATACGTACACGTTTTATGGCTGAGGCAGCACGGTGAGGGTAGCTGTTATTCACTTGAGATTTATTGTCTCTTATCTCGGCATCGTTCTGTACTACTTGACGCTATTATACCTTGTCACACACACACACACGCGCGCGCGCGCACACATTCAGGCGTATCGTACAAGGTAATATCGAGTCTCTAAAAAAAGCGCGTGAACGCTTCACGATTCTCCAGTTTGCCCGGAAAAATCGTGTAGAAATTACCCTGCGATAGCGGCAACAGAGAGAGAGAGAGAGAGAGAGAGAGAGAGAGAGAGAGAGAGAGAGAGAGAGAGGATGATGAGGATCGATTGCTAGTTCGGGATATTAGCAATATTAGCACCCTGCAATTTTCGGCGATTTGTTTTCCCCACGCGTCTCCTTCCACTTCTGGTTTTTTTTCGTTCTCCTTGCACCTCAAATCGTTTTGCACGTTTTGCTTATTTTTTATTTATTTTTTTTTATTTTTCTATCTCTCTACCTCACCTTTAGGTGTACCCTTTCTCAACTTTGCGCTCTTCCGGTTTATGAAATTTATGATAATTCCCCACCATTCGTATACCCCGCATAACTCTACGTAGGCATAACGCACCGCGACGTCGAACGAATATTTTCAACCCCAACTTGTGTGAAAACGGGGCGGGGGGGGGGGGGGATGATATCTGTTTAACGCGTTTATGGATTTTTAATTATACGTAGTTCAGAATTTCGAGATCAATCTGGATTCGGGTGAGTTCGTTCGCCGAGAAGCTTTCGGCAAGTTTACGTCGCGACGATTACGCAAAATGTCAGGAACTGTATGTCACACCATGTGGAGTATTTCGAATGTTGGAGGAAAAATATAAGAAGTGTCAAGTTTTAACACATCGCGAGGATATTTAGTTATATGTATACCGGCAGATTTATTACTCAGATTTTTCGCTTAGCATCCAAAAAAAAAAAAAATAAAAATTAAAAATAAAATCGAAACGTATTCTTGAGAATTTAATTTCCTTTTGTAACTAGCATAATGAAATTCAGTTTTATCCCCATAATTGTATAAAAGTGTTTGGGGGGGGGGTCAAGATATTTGACAAAATTTAAATTTTCTGATTTCACTACTTTATCCGATCGAGCATTCTAATTCTGACTGCCAACTTTAGCCTGGTTCTTTGCCACACGTGTTATCGTTCTTTTGGTTTCGTTCTTTTCGTCAAATTTTTATTTATTCTTCACGTATGTTACGCCATACCCTGCGAAAGTATCGTTCGGCAGGACACAACGAATAAGTTATACACACCGCGTGTACAAGTCGCCGACTAGGACGTATTTCAGGGCGCTTATCTCGCTGCTTTTGGACGTGTTTCGTATTGTTTAGTGTGTCCGGTTCGCGATATCACGAGGATGCCAACCACGCTGAAAGACTCACACGACGTGTGTTTGTGTCTTTGTGTTTGTGTTCGTGCTGCTGCTGCATATGCAGTATGACACAGCAGGTACGTACATCCATACACGTATGCGCGGTTGAAGGTGTGCTCGCTCGAGTCGTTGTTCGGTCATAAATCTTAGGGCAGCATGTACGCCGTGTGGATGTGGGGATGATGTAGGTCGTGGTTGGCCTAGGCCTGCAGTTCGGTGCGCTCGTTTCGATCACGTGCAGGGTTCGGTTGTGTCCTTTGTACGTGTATTCATCCGTGTACGATGCACGTTGTACCTATCGAGACTCTTGGAAACGGAGAAGTGAGAACCGACTTCCTACCCTGGAATGGATCACCCCCTGTACCAAGTACGGCAGCGATAAGCGCCCGGCTACTTTGCATCAGCCCTCCTCCTCCTCTTCTATCGCCTGCATGCATTCATCCCTCCTCTTTCTCCTCCTCTTTTTCATGCGCCTGTGTGTCACTCGACGTATTTTGCATCCATGGTTCCAACGTCCCGTAAGCAGAGGGTTGACCGTTACTGAAAATCACGATTTTTCACTTTTCCCGATTTTGTTATATTATTTATATTCATGGCGTCAATTGAAACGATTACATATATACATATATATATATATATACTTTCAAGTTGACGTTTATGTGAAATCACTTGTCGTTTGTCGATGGGGATGGAGAAGTTTTTGTCTTGATCGTTTCGTTCTTTCGGTTACTAATTTCTCTCGACTTTGTTAGTCTTTTTTTTCTGCTGTTGAAATTCGCTAGTTGGATGAGAATACGGTGTATAATTGGGACATTCCAAGGGAACTGAGAAACGGGATGTGCGGAACATATTTTTGCGGTTAAGGCAGGTACAAGTAAAATCAAACCCAGGGGAAAGATTAAATAATAAAACAGAATTATTCAAGTAGGGGAAAAGTGAGCGAAGGTAGAGAGAGATACCCGTTTTATATATATTACGTATATAAGTCATACGACGTGGGTGTCGGTACCTTTTACATATATAACTATGTGTACTCACTGTAACTTGTAGGTGGAATGTCAACCGCAGTCGCGAACATTCGGAATGGTTGATTAGACGACGAGTAATGAAAATTACTGGCTATCTTTGTGTCAAGAAATGTCGGCTTTATCATCTGTTTTTATTCGTTTAATTTTTTTTTTTAAATTTTAATGGAAGGGATGAAAATTGGATTGTATAATAATATTTGTCTACCTGGTTCAAAAGGTGGTTTCAAATTTTCGCGTTTGTTAGAGTTTCTCTGATAAATTGTACATACCTGTATAATTGAAGTTGAGGGTTTTTTTTTTTTTTTTTTTTTTTTTGCCGACCAGGTAATTTTCAATTTCACTTCAGAATCGTGAAAACTTAACGTCGGTTTTCCGCGGACCATTTCAATCGGTCGATGTTGGAATAATTGAACCACTGCTCATTCGTCCATGAAGGTACAGTTTTGTAGGATAGTTTGATTTTTCCTTAATCGTGGTATTAGAAATTTAGCAACTTGTAAAAAAAATCTTACTTGAGTAATAATTCTGACCGAGATGAGGACGTCGTATGTCATTCGTTTATAAATAAATTGCCGTAGTTTACACGAAGCTTGTCTTATTTAAAAGTTGACGAATAAATCGCGAGATATATTTTATTCAACTGTAGATTATCGTGAGAGGTAAAAATGTATGAAAAAATGATGAAAAAGTATGAACCAGACAGCCGGATGTTATCGACCATAGATTTACACACTCGCTTTATTCGTATACGTATATATGGATATTTTTCGTCCTTTGCATCCGGTATATAATTATACTTATACCGGTGCGAAAATTTTCCGATAAATGAAGCATGGAAATATCTGCGGATTACGTATAAAATATTCCATCGACGATGGCATCCGGCGAGGGGTGATCGTAAAGTTTAGGCCAACCACGGCACCCCGAAAATTTTTTGCAATGATTTGTGGTTCCGGTTCTCTGCGCCCTTGTTATCACCATGTTGTTTCGTATTTTTTACCTCGGACGGAAGTCAGTCGCGGGGGATGAGAAGGTAGGTTAGGGGGTGAAATTTTACACGGTGTTGGGGGAGAAACGCGAAGCTATTAACAAAGTTAGCTATAATTCAAAACCGTATATATATATGTATATATATGTATATATATATATATATATATATATATATATATGTATATGTATGCATAGAGACACGGAATGCTCGTAGGTAACGAAATGTAACTTGTTACTTATCTCTATCTCTATCTCTCTCTCTCTCTCTCTTTCTCTCTCTCTCAGTTGTCTCTCCATTTTTCTTTACACATACCGTCGTCCCAAAGTATATTCCAGCTCATAACTAACTCAGTGCAGAGACTACAGAGACGGTTTTCCTTTTTTTCTTTTTCTGGTCTGTACGTTATACATTTTTGGAATGTTTCTTTTTCGCTATGCCTACCCCTGCCACCGCAACTTTTCCGTCTGATTTTTTCCCCACGACATTTTACTCGTGTATAAACTTTAGCGTATACCCAGCTTTGTTGGAGTTCAAACCGAAGGAAAAACTTATCCCTGTATAGCTATTTTCAATATTTTTTCCATCCAGTTATGCGTAATTTTCTATCTCAACCTTTATTCTGTAAACATTTACCAGTCAATTTTTTTTCACCTATCCGCATGTTTTTACAGTCGTGCCTTTCCATATATATATATATATATATACTCACATATCGGTATGTATATACACAGGTATACAACTTAGATTTCAATTTTTTGCGCAAAAAGTTTCGTCACGCGTCCGAAACTGTTGACAATAGAAATTGTTGGGGCAACGAAACGGAAGAGACCATGATTGATAATGATGAAAAGTTGCAGAGGTCGCGTTACGTCGTACGTGCCAACTATGACGGTGGTGGCGGTGGTGATGGTGGGCACGATGTTAAAATGCAAAGGTAATTAGCTGAACCGAAACAAAGTTGTTAATTCACACGCGGCGCAGGGGTGGGGGGGGGGGGGTGCGTTACCTCTTCGGGATCCTCAGCCCCGCTAATGGACGGAGTTGGAGGAAACGGTGGTGAGGCGGAGGATCGAAGGGCGGAGGGGGGAAGAAGAAGATGCGGTATTAATCTAAGTTCTGAGAACTCAAGTGGCTTATGACTAAATTGTTCCGACATCCCGTCACACGGTTCAACGCCGATGTGCTGTGCACGTGTCATTCGATGCGAGTCAGTCGCAGTCAGTCAACAGTGTACGTATTGTAGTCTGTAGTGGTGTTGCATGGATTATGTATGTGTCCTACATCTACGTCGTATGTACGATCGATGTATACATATACGTATAATACATAGGATAGACAGATCTGGGCGTGTACGTTTATTAAGCTGGATGAATCCAATCAGTATGCATTATACGCACACACCTGTACCTATGTATAAACACATCTCTGAGTAGGTATACGTACAAGGTATATTACGTAGATGTACGTATACTCATACATATATCAAATCCATTGCGTAATTGGTACAAGGTACGTATATATGTATATATATATATACATATGGTAATCTATACTTAATATATAGATTTGCTCTGCGTGCGCGCGCGTTTCGAATTGGACATCGTGACGTCGTTGAAGCCTCTAACCTATACGCGTGTGTGTGTGTGCGTATAATACTGTATAACTAGAGCGCAACAAAGGATCACGAGAATTATCCCTATTATACATATATCCTAATACCGCGTTATACACGCATGCACGTACGCAGAGGTGTATGTAGGCATACATCTCGCATGCGTGCATGTATGTACGATGTCTACGAGGCAAGGGGGGTTACCTTCCGCAGCTACTGTTAGATGGAATCGGTTCCCCATTCCGCACCCATGTACCTCCATATCCAGCAGGCACGGGCAGGAGGCTTGCTCTCGTACGATGGCCATAATACAACTAACTATAGGTATGTTAGGATTATTGGAGATTCCTATGCCCGATAAGGTCGCTCGGACCCCGCGGCTATGCGTATTATATGCGATGTATTGTCGTCTGCATATCTCTATATTATACATGCGCGTATAACTGTATATTATACGTGTGTGTGTGTGTGTGTGTGTGTGTGTGTGTTGCAGAAGAGGAGTGTTTGAAAAAGAAATAGAAACAATTTAGAGAGGGGCGGGCGGAGGGTAAAATTATTACAATATTTCATTGTGAAATATAATGCGTACGTGTATGTATATATACGACACATGCCTACAAATAATGGGTAAATGGTCGGAGACCGCCGTAAAATTGATCGACGCTTTTATATTTCCAATTTGTGGAAGGAAATATATTAGATGCATGGATGTATGAAAAATTTATACACACGTGCGAAGCTACGATATGCTACGTATTGTACTCTCACCCGGTCGACGGTATACAGTTAAAAACAATATATAATTAGACAATGTTATTGTAGGTACGTTGATACATAAATTGCAGTTGAATTTTTGTTCGTGACATTTACGCACTTTGATCGATGTTCTTATTTATTCAAAAGCATGCAAAAAGAAGCGCCGTGTGTAAAAATTTGTCCAGTAGTCGCATCCTATTTTTTTTTATTACATCCATACGTAGGTACCATTAAAATACATAAATTTTCGTACATACCTGAGGAAGCTAAATTTTAGTTTTTCATAGTTTAAAAACGTTTTTTTTTCTTTTCACCTTAAACTTGTACACGCCGTAATCACCCGTTGTTCCGTATTTTTTTTTTTTTTTTTTCTTACCGCGTGTTGGAAAACGCCATCATGTTTTACTCGTACAGAGTCACTTGGCTCTGCCGACTTTCTACTCTCCCGCCCCTCAGTCCAGAGATAACGGTCCGGAAAATTAAAGATTTATCCGAGCATCTCGAATCGTCTCAACTGACGAAAAGTTTCGCAATTTAGACTCGACTTCCGCGCCCGTTATACAGATTTTCAACGTCTTACGGGCAACGCTATGGTATAATTTTTCAACTCCTTTGCCATAACGCCAGCCCGTCTCTGTCTCACTGCCTCTGCGCAATTGTATCTCTGCTAGTGCACAGCCATGTTTTTGGTTTACAGAGATAACTTACAACAAACATCTGTAATCAATCATTTTTTAACCATCTCGGTCAAAGTAGGATACTCGGCGACCCATCTCAAAAATTTCCACGTCTTATACAAGCTTTGTCACAGCTTATTTATAATATTTTAATCATATTTTTTACTTCGTATAAACTCAAAAACAGACTAGTAACAAGTTTCGATCAGAATCATTGAATTTTAATTCGGTTTTTTCGGTTTTACATCCGCCATGTTGGATCCTCCATCTTGGATTTAAAAATTATCAAATCCTGACTTCAGATTCGCGATCAGCGACCCCAAAACCCCCGCGTATCAAAATTCCGGCCAAAATATTGAGTTTTGAAAAATGTGTGACGAATGGGTTGAATAATATTTTCGCGCAGTTGAGTTGAGTTGAGAAAAATGTGAATTTCTATTTAGCATTGTTATACACGCAACGTTGCGCTGACAAGTAATCGCTCGGCGGACTTTTCCGTTTCAAAGTTTACATTCCTGCACGTGGCATCGACGTTTTTAAAATTCATTCGCATTAGTTTACTCCGAGTTCCCAGGGGATGATCGATGGTAATACCACGCTCGGTCGGTCGAGTTTATCAGAACCCATTACGATTTTATCGCATAATTCACCCCGTTATTATCAACACGTCGACGAAGCTTCGCGTATCCAGGGGTTCTCTTCTTCCGCATCGTAACAAAACTTACCCCCGACATACACGATGGGCACAGGTTCGTTGCATCGCGAGGGTTGTCGCAGGCAGCGAATGCACGAGAGCGCAGCTTCCAGTCCCGGTAACGGAACGTTAAAGCACAGTATTGTTGCTGAGGAAATAGAAGGCGGCGGCGGTAGTTAACTCGAACAAAGTTACGCGCGGAGGTAGAAACGAGGGTTCACCCTACGGGTGTGCACGTGGTGCACACACACACACTCACACATGTCAGCCACCCAGTAATTGCAGCTCGCAGCTCGCAGCTCGCAGCCTGGAGAGCTCGTATAACGGTGGCGTAGCAGACGAGCTGTATTATGCAATTGTGTAGAATGCAGAGGCTCACCTTTACACACACGGTGCATGCATGCGGTTACGTCCAGCATTGCGGGGTCGGGATTAAAGTGTCGGTGGTGCGAGCCATGTACGTATACGCGTGCTTATGCCGAATCAGTGTACGTTCATCCACCCACCTACCCACCGATGCTTCCGTAACATCTCCACTCTGCAGCTTGCGGTGATTTCCCGTTGCTCATCCACGGAATTGCATAAACCAATTAAGCGGGCGCTATTAATTATACTCAAATGTTAATAAATTGGTGCATCGTAAAGTGGCGGGGGCGGGTTGGCTTGTTTCTCTTGTACGCGTAAAGCTACCTGGTTGCGAAACTAGGAATTAATACTGATACGTGAATGCGTCGAGTACATTCACGATGCTTCGCTGGACGCGTCCAAGGTCCTTTTATCGTCACTTCCCGTTTCAGCAGAAGCAATTACTGTATTATTAACAGATCGGAATATAAACACAACACTCTTTGACCGTTCAGGAGGAGGAGACCCTATTTTATATCAACATTTTGATTCCTTGGTCATCCCAAAACTTACATTTTAATTCTATCTGCTTTCGGAATAACAGGTGACGGACGATTCGGCAAGGAAAGGTCTTCAATTTCCGTGTAGCGCGTAGGTTTCATACCATACGGTACAGACTTAGCAATCGCCCTTTTTGTTTCTATGCTAAATTGCTCATGGGAAGACTTTCCTCTATCTACGGACCTTGGATACATCGAGCAGCTAAGATCCAACACCCGATGTAAACTAACCCTGATAATCTGTAGATTATTGTAATTTGTCGTCCATGTTTCTTATCCGTACGAAGAAAATTCTTTCAAGTATATTCCATGGTGTACAATACATGTGTTGTAGCGAATGAAACATTATCTTATATTACGCTATTCTAGAAAGTGGTATCTCTTACAAAAAAGATCAACGCTGGAGTTCCGAGTTCTGTCAGCCGTGTTGCACTGTATAAGCTCAACATATATATATATATATATATATACACGAGATTCTGGTGTTGTTTTCATTTTATTTTTTATCATCGCTACCGCGTTGTTTATACGTATATGTCTACCCATAATCATCGCTCGAATGCGCTCGGTTAACGGACCTGCCTTTATTTTTAACGCCGAACGTTTATTGCACTGCAGTTGCCGGACTGCGCAAGTATACGTATGCATACGTCGTCAATTACGGGTGTATGTGTACGATACACGCATGCATGGAGTCAAATAATAACGATCGTTGCTCCGATGGAAGTATTTAGTTCTGCCCTTTTTTTTTTTCTTTCTCTCTAACAAATTATTACACGCTACTCGCAGGTGATTGCTTTTGCAACGAGTCGCAATAATTGTCAAGTATCGTAGCGTTTTCAATTCCCTTTGACGAGTGTATAATAATGTATAATAAATGGGGCACGTTTGAATGTTATAATACGTAATTCGGTGCTGTATGCGAAATTGACTTTTCGCCTCTCAAAGGTTATTCGATAATTGAATAATTTAGGGTGTCAAGCTTGGCGGCGCCGCGGCGGCTCCTGATCTTCGTCAAAGTGATATTCAGACGGGGGTTCGACGTCTCGCAAGACGCATCTCGTTATTCCGTACGCGTAAATCTATGTGTTACATACGTCTATGTGTTATATTGTGTATATGTACGTATATATGATGTACCATGCAGAGCGGACATCTCTGCACTAATTATCGCTTAATCAACGCCTTCGTCGCTGTCGCGATGACGCGACTTTCTCCGATCATTATACACCCTGTTTAATTCACTCGGTGTTTTCTTAATTGGTAGTGAAAATTGTCATGCAAATGCATCCAGGTCAGAGGGTGTATCGCGTATACATACATAATAACATTCCAAGTTACGTTCGTTATTTTTAATTCATCATATTGTATCTGAATATGTCGTATTTTAATTTTTTCAAACTCTTTTTACTCTTCATTCGATATTCTCTTGCTCGTTGCTCGATACACGCGGCAATTATTATTGTTCCCCACCATTATCTTTTTCATTGGTTTTTTTGTTCTCTCTCCGTTTCACGGCATTATCGAGTGGAAAATATACAATTCATTAGGCACCGATGTTGTTTTATATGTAAACAGAGACACGAGAGGTAAGCGCGCGGTTCGATATGTACGTCAGACGGAGAATATATCGTCTAACCTTCGGATTAGATTATACACGCACCCTGTTTTCAGGGGTGGGACAGACAGGCGGTAAGACAGAGACAGTCGGAGGGACGTATAGGAGAGAAGGAGTTTTGAATTACGTTTCACAACTCTGGGGGAGAGAATCGAAATTGTCTTTTGGGTCTCCTCTTCGTTCTGGAGTCTGATTACACCTCTGTGTGTGAGTGAGTGTGTTTGTGTGTGTTCTTAATGCATCGCGGTACGTATTTCCCTCCATATATCTAACTGTCTGTCTGTCTGTCTATTTATTTATACACGTATCTTGCGCCAGTTAACATCCCGAGTATAATTTTCACTTGATCTGATACAGCGAATTTCTCAGGGTATGTTCACGAACGCATTTGAAGGAATCATAATTAATTACTTTCAGTCTAGGTAAACTGACTGACTAATTAACTTGCCGATTCGCCCGTGGATGATTTTACAGGCACACACTGGAAACTACAAAATCGTTTCGAAAATCAGACGTTACATCGATTCGGGACTTTTTTTTCAAATAGTTTAATCAACAATGTAAAGTCGTGAAAACTATTCGTGATATAACATTGTGTATATGTATATTACCTGTTTTCAACGTTCGTGAAATATCGTTTCTGCAGGGAATTTGACGACATTGTGCTTTGTTAAAATCCATAAAACTGTTATGATAATATAGTGTTACACAAGCTTCGAAAGAATTCTACGTATTATTTATTTTATAAAAAACATACCTTATTATTACTACTATTGTTACTTTTTCGCTAAATTTTCTTACCGATTCACCGCATCAAGATATGAAATTCTTTACAAAACACGTATATTCTCTTCTCTATACACGTTGTATATTTGTCATAAAACTCGACGTCTTCCTGTCCGTCCGTTCCTGTGTTCGATTATAACTGAAAGGTTACCGAACCGATTTTGATTAATTTGTTTTTCTGTCGATAGCTACAACGTCTGGCCAAGTCTTGGGCTACATTTCGTTGCAATCGTATCTATGCCTTCGGAGATATAACGATATTTGTCAGCCAAGTACGAACGCGATTAGGCAATTAATTGCGAAAGCTGTCGAAACTCTCACAGGCAGAGGAAAGTTACGTCGAAGTGGTTTCGATATCTCGATAAACTCTGAACAAAAAATTCAACGATACCACGTGGCCACGTTCAACAGTTTTGCCACAATAAGGGATTTCGAAATATTAACGGACGGAGCCGCAGCGGGCAGATAATCGAGTAGAATATCTCATAGAGACGAAGCTCGTGTACGGCGGTGGTATTTCGGGCTATGTACTTGTGTCATCCTTAATCAGGTGGAGACCGTCTCGGTGTATGTATATCTAATACGGTGAAGGGTGAGAGGGAGGGCACCGAGACAACCATTATTATGCGTAGAGCGTTGGTTTTGATGGAGAATTAGGTCATGTCACAAAGTTTGTGTATAAATTAGAGCTCGCCAGGGTGGCTGCTGGGAGGGTGAAACCTTTCTCTTCTCCTACGTCATTACTCCACCATGGTATACGCGGCGGGTTAACTATATCGAAACCGCGACACTGTACCAACACCGTCATCCGTGTGCGTATACCTATAATAACCCAACCCCTGAACAGTCCCTATCACGTATGCCGGCTTATCTTGGCCACGCTAATAGCTCCTCGCACGACCTGGAGAAAGACAACCGACCCACCTTGAACCCTTCCTGCTTCCCATCTTCCCACCGCGATCGGCGGGTGAACCGGACGGGTGAGAACGCGTCTATCTACTTTCAAAGCGGGACGACCCTTAACAATAATTAGATCTTGTCTCGCGCTTAAGGTTCTTGTACCATCCGAGAGGTCGCGCTTCTGTCTCGTTCCAGTCGTCACGTCAGGCGCAATTAGTCGTTCTTTGAGCCCATGTGCTTTGATAGGTACCGTGATACCAATGGGATCCTTTCACCGTGTATATTATCGTCTCAAACCTCACGTAGGTGAGTGATGTATTCCTCGTGGCCAGGCATGGTATCGACACTGTGTCATTGGAACGGATCTGGAATTTTTTACAACACTTGCGAGTGCGGTGTTTCGAAACGGTTGGTACATAAATTTGAAATCCTTTAGTTTTCGAAGTATCTATCAATTCCTTTCATGCAAACGATGTCTCGTGCACATTTTAATCATTGGTGAACGGTGTTCACGCAGATATTGAAGTGCTCGGGAGGTAGCGTTACCATACTTGTTCATCCTTGGAATTGAATCTACTATACTTTACTCTCATCCAGAACAGGATCTTTGTATTATTATTTGCTTACTGACAATTCATTCATCTAAGAGACACTGTGAAAATTGATTTTCAATGAATTCAGCCGTACCTATTACCGGAGACAGTCAAATCTGTCCAGTATTATAGATTCTTTGATCGTTTGGCGGAGCAAGTGGTGGTTGTAACTTGTCTGGGCAGTGATAGTCGCGGTGCATAAATTTGGGGAAACTATTAACGACGATGAGGGGAAGCGAGATTGAAAGCGACGGATAGATAGATAGATAGATAGAGAGGGGGGGACATTTGGCGAGGACAGTTCTCTTTCTCTCTCCGGCTTACACAACGCATACGCACACAAGGGATACCGGTGTTTGCGATGTCGTTACACGGAAGGAACGAGTGTGCGTTTAACGGTCACCGCCTAATTGTGTGTTTTGTCGACTGGTTCGCCGATCCGTAATCATTGTCTCTAATTATCGGACCAATCATTGCAGACCGTACGGTTTAACCGTACATAATAAACGGAACGGCCGGGACGGCACGTAAACGTTGAATATGGACTCGCGATTTTGATTCAAACCTTCGGCGTGCCTGTCGATCTTTCCGCTCCGTCCGTTCTTTGGATCGGATCGATCTCTTTGTTTATGTAGTCAGAGAACTCGAAGAGAACTCTAAACGATGCAATGTGCTTGTTGGTAGTTTTCAAGATCAAGACGCCGGAAATAAGTGTCCGGCTGCTTTTCAAGTATAAGGGAAGGTTCCGGGATTCCCGAAAGTTTATTTTTCCTCCGCCGAAAGTGTCTTTGACGTGTCGGAGTTTTCATTCTCAATCGCACTACTATTCATTTTTCACGTTCAATCTGATTTTTTAAATTCAATTTAAGGAATTTTTACTAATCATTACAAAATCGAGTTTTTTATACCGATTTGTTCTGACACTGCTTGGGGAGAATTAGGTGCCTTGAATTTTTTATTAACATCCACACCTATTATCTCAAAGATACAAAAATCATGGAAGAATTAATGGAACGGTTGAGTCTGGATTGTTTCACAATGAGACTTTTTACTTTCTACAATTTTGGACTTTGTATATATGTTTTCATCCTGACTTTGAATTTGAGAAAATCACTTTGTTTCACATATATTTTTTTTCGAATTCAACAGACTTGGCCGAAAATTCAGTAAAATTTTTACCAATAATGAAATTGAGGTAAAAAATTACGTTTTCGCGCATCGCGTTGTTATCAAACGAAGGATTTTCTCCACCGAATTGTAACTCGAGAGGATAATTATTCCGTGGTCATCTCACATTCGTGAGATATGTCGCTTATGTTCAACATTCGCGACGAGCATCGTTGTATCCACCATTTACATAGCCAACTTATACATCTGTATTACATCGCGAGATAATCCCAGTTTTGAACGAAGAGAAATATTTACATCGGTATAACGCGTGAATTGTCGTTTGAATATGAAACGTGCCTGAAAAACGATTCCGTTTCAACTGACCAAAAGCTACAGGTATTGATATTTGCAAGATAATATACCGTTACAAGAGAGACGCGATTTGCGTTGACCCTCGGTAAGAATGGCACCGACCCCCATGAGTCTTGAGAAAGTGAACCGGACAAGGGTGACTCGGATAAAATTTGCATGAAGCACGCGTTTAGCCTATATAGCTGCAGGGTGTACGTATAACGGGAAATACTCTTGAGAGAATACCATAGCCGGCAGCGATGCGAACCAGGGTCAGGAAAACACTGTAATTCCCTTGAAAACCGAGGGAATTCTACACCGGAAATACTCCTTTTGTACCTCTGTACGTACGCGTGCGATACCTTCTACCTTCTACCTTCTTCCTTCCTCCTTCCTCGTCATTCGACGTACGTTTCAGTTTCCCCGAGGATACCCGAAACCGGCAGGGACCTCGGGGGTTAAATTCCTCTTCCAACGTTGACGGAAGAATATCCAGAGTATAATTTATACATTTATAAGTAGGTACGCAGGGAATGCGAGCGAAGGATGTATTACCGGGGTATATTTATAGCTCTAAACTGTATAATACCCTGGTTCGCCCTTACAGTACTACGTTGCTCGAGGATATTTACATACTTATTCTACGTACCAATGCGCGCGTGTGTGTGTGTGTTTGTATATATACACGTATAAATACAAATGCAAACTCGAGGTATGCGCGTACAGTATACTTGACATATTTCCCGACCGTTATCCAAAACCTTTATCAGGCAGCATGGGAGGGAATAACTTTTTTTCATTCTCATTCTTATTCTCGTCGACTAATTTTTCGAGTTCTCCGTGACAAGGTACTCGGAGAAAAAAATGTTGGCCTGTTTTCTCGCGTGGACAATGTTTGGAAAGTATGAAATTACGTTGGTTTTCTTAAAGCTAATTTTAGATTCATTTTTCTTTTTTTTTTTTACCATCACGTCGCCTACGCAAGCCCTTATTGTTTAATCCCGTTCTTGTGAGTTGCTGGAAAATTACCGTCAGTCAGTATTGAAGGTAGTAAAACGAAGCTGTAACAAAAGACGAATGAAAATAAAATAGAACGACGAGAATAACGAATAAAAATTTATTATTTCCAACACCCGTTTGCGTACAAGCTGGATTAATACGTAAGAAACGAGGAAGCTGGATCAACGAATTAGAATTTAGTATTTTCAAGCAAGTTAATTTGAACGCAAAGCGCAGCGTTGCCTCGCGTATGTGTAATACGTGTAAATGAATATTCTTACTCGATAAGTACGTAAGAAGGAAAAAAAAAATTAAAAAATTGAAACCAATGTAGAGCTAAATTCACACCTCCGTATCACACGTTTAACAAGTACTTGCGTAACGCAGGTGCTTTCGAGAGTCGACGAATAGAGTCAAAGACCGCGACTGAAGTCCGTTTTAAACGCGACGAAAGTCGGCTTAGCGGCTTTGTGTGATTTGCCAGCAGATGTATAAGTTAAGTACCTTGTATTTCCAACACTACAATATACGGTATAAGTGACGTAATGCGAGTAGTTACAGGGTGCTTGACGAAACGTCGTTATGGTCGTAAACAGAGACGACGAATAGAAAGGGAGAAAGAGAGAGAGTGGATGGAGGGAGGAATAAGAAACCGACTAACAATAAGCAACGGAAAAAATCCGTAGGTACACCGGTGACGACAATAATTCCGGAATAATAAAATAAAGAAATGTTTATTCTCGTTCGTCGGCGTGGGATTTGGATTATATGATTTATTGTTAGTCGAGGGACCGAACTGGATGCAATTCGGTGAGAGAACTCGGCTGTCAAGTGGCTTACATTAGAGGAGTGGTGGGGGCCAAAGGGTGCAGGGCAGATGGATCGTAACGCTTTTCGTGATAATTCAGCTCAAATCCACGTTTCCGCCTCCGCCTCGTCCTCGTCCTCGTCCCGATTCTCGTGCTCGTTCCTTCCTTCCTTCCCTTCGTCCTTTGAAAAGGGATCGCCGAGCTGGCCCTCTTCCTCATACTTTCATCACGGTGTGTTTTGTAACCCAGGTAGGACGCAACGACGTCGCAGCTGTTTAAGCTCTGTACGCATGTATTATTCCGTTTCACTCTCTGCCTTGCGGAGGGTGACGAGAAACCGCCTACGCGAAGCGTAATCATCCTTTCGACACCCCGTCATATCCTAATCGCGTTATCGTGAAAAAGCCCCTTTTCATCCCACGCCTAAATCCTGCCGGAATAAAATTTTACCAAAATCTGTAAGCCGGAGCTTGCGCGTCGTGGTGAAATGACGAAAAATAAAATAAATAAATAAAACTTTGAACGCGTTCCGGTCCGAGTACTTTTTTCATCCTCGTATACCGTCAAGACTTGGAAGTAGTGGATATTCAAAAGAAATAAAGGTACGCTTTTTCGCAGTCTTTGTTATTTCTATATTCATAGGATTACGTTATTTTAACCAATTATTATCCCTTCGACTCGCGTTTTATTGTGCCGAGTTGACGTCTGTAACAAGATAGTATTTTTGGGATCGCTGATTAGAAATCTGAAATCAGATTTCAAAAAAATTGAGATGGTGGATCCAATATGACGGACGAAAATTTCAAATTTGTAGGAGTTTTCGGGATCGCTGCTCGGATTCACCGTACTGAATTTTCGAAATCTCATTTCATATTCGTAATCAGCGACCCCAGAACTTATAATTCATGTAAAACATGTACATATACGTACACGTGCAGGGGAGTAACTTTCTCTGAAACGAATTATTCCTTAAATTTTCACTATCTTTAATGCTTGTTAACGATAATAATAACGTCGAATTGCAAAACTACGATACGGTATCCACATTGGAAGCTGAAGCGAGAATCATCCGGACGGAGTCAGTGAACCGATAGAGAGGTTGAGGTGGGCAGATACCTACCATGTACGACGACCTTGTCGTCCATGTGGCAAAGCGTCGGAGGCCACGGGGTCGTTCTCGTTATTCGCGTCACACGCGAGGAAATGACACGAGGAAGGCCCTCCTCCACCTCCTCCTCCTCTTCCTCCGCTCTTCTTTTCTCTCCTCTCCCCAGTATTCCCCCTTTCCGTGGCATCTCGTTCCCCGGGGATCTCGTAAACCCGCGACCATAACAAACCACGTCCCGGACGCCCGCCACTCGCGGCAGTATCCCGAAGGAACCCAACGACCATCCTTGCCCGGGACCAAAATAAAGATGTAAGGCAAAGAGCCGGAACGTCTCTCCGAGGCTTGTATAAACAGGAACTACCGAATAATAATGAAAGGGAGAACAGTGGGAGGGGAAAAAAAAAACAGAGAAGAGAAGATTATGAATAAAGTTGCTAAAAAAAAAAAAAAAACAAAGAAAATAAAAACAGGAAGAAAATTAAAACACCCACCAACGTCGCTGTATAACGAAGAAGATAATTACGAAGACCGAAATTGTCAATTTCAATGCACACTATCCCCAGTTACAGGAAGTTACGGAAATGATCGATGGAAAGGAGAGTTAAAAATACAAATACTGAAATATGCGTGGGAATAATGCAATCTTACAATTATTTCTTGTAACAATATTGGAATCGCTGAATTCGATAACGTTGTGTGAGGAGAAATAACAAAGGAAGAACAAAGAATTGTTGCGCGTATTCAGAAATTATTAATTAGGTACTCGGAAGATCCGAAATGTGTATTTTTCCAATTGGCCAGTATTCAAAATCACCGAAATATGACGAAACTTGGACATGCGCCCCAATACCATGGGCTGCGGCCTGTGCCATTCATCCTTGGGACTAGGTTAATGGGATATGTGCGCGATACAGGTTCGTTTAGTTGGGATTCGGTTTTATGGTGATGGATTCTCGATGCGCTAGCATAAATTTATTCTTCGCCCTCTCCAACGTTCATCCGAGCTTTGGAGCTATTTTTGTTTCTACACGATTTCGATGCAGGACTTTTCCCAACGTTGAACGATTAACGATCGGATCGATTCAGGCCACTCAAAGTTATCTATACATATACATACATACATATATATATATATATATATATTTATACATATATATATATATATGTGTGTATTACATGTATATATTATATACCGTGTACCGTGATGCTTCGAGATTTTCAACTTTTGTTCGATGAAGAATCACCGCGAAGAAATTTTTTTATCCTTTATGGTGTTTGCGCTGTATATCGGTTGGGTATATATATATATATATATATATATATATATATATATATATACACATGTATTATACACGGTATACTTTTCTTCAAGAACACTTCTTCATTCTTCGAACTGGTTTCTCACGATGATGATGGACTCGGATGGAAGAAATTCTCGGAAAGTTTTTCTCGACTTATCTGTGCAAACTTCGAGAAACAGAGACTTGGGTGTAGTATACCTCATATTTTATATAATTTAAAGCTCGAGCTTTTTTTTTTTTCAACGCGCCAGACGAAATTTTTCGCTACTTGGCTTCGTGCGCGAAAAACAGTCGACTAATTTCTTACTTGTGATGTACAGCCTAGAATCAGCCTAGTGAGGGACAGGGGGGGGAGGGGGAGGCATTAGGAAAAGTTGAAAATCCATAACGCAGCCGGACCTGGGATCCAGACGGAGGGTTGGTTCGTGGTTGCAAATTCAATTCTCCAGACCCTCGTCCGGATCTTGCAGGCTCTGTCTGTATAATAATCTGGCTTCCACGCAGAGTTTTCGCGCATCGGTTGAAAGATCAGGGAGTGCCGGAGAGTCGAGGCTGCGAGTAATCAACGTGAGTTTTCAACCGGGGGTTAAAGATGTTTAACTTTAACCCTGGGTAATTATTACATCATTTTACGCTCAATTTACGGGGACGATCGTCGAGTCGTTTCGCTTTTCGAATTGCCCTGACGTTGCAAGTCACGTGTTATTTATGTCTAGCGAAATTTTTCACGACTGTCGGAAAATCGACTTTTTGCTTGCTTTGTTCGAGAAATAAAATACAAATTTCAATTCGTCCTGCACCGTTTCCAATTCTGTCAAAATCGATGGTATAAATTTGTGATTCTCTTGTCATAATTTATAGCTTGTAGGAAAAAACTGAACGGCAGAATCTGACGAAACAATGGGAGACGGTAAAATATCGATAATAATCTTTATTCGACGATTATGCAAATTTTGCTTAAACTCTATGCCGTGTACTTTTTACACAGGTTACCTATGAACGAAACTAGCCGTTACATCGGCGATGCGATCGGCTCGTTTGTTGGCCTGGAGGCACTTCCAGAGGGTGCATAATTTCTCCCCTCGTGAAACAGAAGCACTGCAGAAAAGAGGACAAAAAAAAAAAAATTACAGCCTCCCCTCACCGTGAAAAGCTTGCAGCTATCGGTGAAATGATTTAGTGGCTCGAGTCTAGGCTCGTTGAACGGTATGATTGTCGGGTGTAAAATTTTAATTACCTATTGAAAAACATGATGGTGAGTAGAGGGGGAAGAGAGCGAAACGGATCCAGGAATTTCGGATCTTTGCGGCTTTACGATTGATCGTTTTGCGATTGCGAGGAATCGAAGTACGTACCGCAAATTTACTCTCGGATGTTTTTTGCCACGAGTGCAGGGTCGTAATTGAATCAGCGTCGAGTAAAGGTAAAGCTTTTAAAGTCGAGCTTTTACAAGCGGAGCCACGATCCGAGATATCCGGCATGTCTGCCGCCGTGACTAATTCTAAGAAGCTGAGCTTTTTCGCAGTCGGTATAAAAACCGTGTCCCATTAATTTGTCGTTTGACCTTTGTTTCTTTATTTGGATTTAAAAAAAGAAGTCAATCGAAGGCCTCACCCTCGGTCCAAAACCCCAAAAAGCACGGGGTCACCTTCGTTAATTAATAATCGGCAGGTGCAATTAACGTTGTTGGATTACCGATGGCCAAATGTCAGAAACTGTACACGGAGTCAACGAATGCCCTGATTAATTAGCGATCCAAACGATCGAGCAGGTAAAGATCGAGACTTAATCACGTCATCAAAACGCTACCCAGAGTCCAAGAGATGCCTTTTCGCTAGTCTCTCTTCTATGACAATTTGTCGAATTTGACGTAAATTCTACAAGTGGTCGCCGAAAATGAATTTGCGTGAAAATGCAATTGCGTTTAAGTTGGATAGCTATGGGAGCAGGGTCCAAAACCCCGTGAGAGAATGCCGCTGCTTCGTGGCGTCGAGTTGGCGGGCAGAATTGCTGCACGTTGATATCCGAATGAGGATTAAAACACCGAGCACGGTACTTGATACTCCGATCTTCTCTCCTGGCTGTGTCTATTATTATAGCTTCTGTGTTTCTGGTATAATTCTGTCGGAGACGATCCGACTACCGCATTCGCAATGCATTCATCTCCAACTAACTTATTGTTAAACTACATACCGCCAACGACGTTCGCGAAATACATTGTATTCAAACACACTCGAACAATTATTGACAATTTGTTGCAAATTTTTGCGTTTTTTATTCGATATTCGAAGGCGCGAATCGGCGATTATTTTTCAATTTGTTACACGTATTTCATCCTGTTTAATATTTTGAGAACGAAGAAATTATTCCATTTTCTTTCTTTCGGAATAAATCAGGCCTCGAATAAACGCGGTGGTTAAAATTTGCGTCGTCGAAAAATTTCGCCCTCGCATTTATAAATACAGTGATTTGGAAATGTACGTATTTCGGAAAGTGGGTATTATGACCTCGGGACGACGCTCAAGGAGAGACTGTGAAAATACGGGACACAGACGGAATAAATAAGGACCTTGAAATAAAGGGGGTAGAAAGTTGTCTGGCTTTACGGTCCGAGGTGCTGGCTGTTGCTGCTGCTGCTGCTGCTGCTGATTTTGTTGCCGTTGCAAAAACAAAAACTAAATCAAAAACAACCAAAGAAAGAAAGAAAATAATAAAAGTAACCAAAAAACTGAGGTAAAAAACACCGGCTCATATTCTCACAGAGTTATCTTCGCTTCGTTATTCATTTCATTAGGCGAGACTGAAAAAAAAAAGGGTTTCACCATTCCAGACGAGAAAAAATGTTTCATGTATAATAACTATAATGTAGTATAGAATATGTCGCCCCATTATTTGCGAACGATTCTAAAAGTTTGCTCATCGCCCGCAAGCAGAGCAGAGCAGACTCGCTGATTATTACATTAATGTGGAAATATTTCTTTTGCTGGAAAACTTGGTTTGTTTGTTTGTTTGTTTTTTTTTGTTTTTCTTATACGTGATATACTATCGTCCGGAGCAGCAGGTTTATATAGCGAGGTAAAAACCAAAAACCATCAGTGATCGGAATGGTATATATGAATAAATTATAAACTCAACCGAAGTCTAGACGCGTTCAAAAATTCAGGACACTCGCATTCCGGACAACTTTCGTATTAGCGAAATTAAAAATTTGATAACGATGAATCTGAGGTGGGTTCGTTATAAGTCCATCTTCGCAAAAAAAAATATATTGAGCACAATTGTTTAAGATTAACAGTGAACTTGGAAAGTCGGAGAAAAGAGACAGAATTACTGATACACGCGTAGACAGGTGAAAATAAACGGAAATAAATATAGAATAGTATTGAAAATTTGAATATGCATAAACGGCCGCTTAAGTAATGTAAAATAAAATGTGACAAAATAATCGAATCAATGCGAAATAAATAGACGAATAAGATGTACGTTAAAACATTTGAACGAAATAGCAATGGAATAGAATGAGAGAGAGGGAGAGAGATATTGGTTTGCATCCATATTCGCAGGTGACACGGCGAGGCGGCGCGCGAGATCTGATTCAAATTTACATTTTAATGCAATTTGTGGCTAAGCCCCCTTTAATTAGCAGTATACCATAACCAACCTGAAATCTCTCGGTTTTAATTAATATTTACTAGCCGCAGTGTATAAGCCTATTTTAATAAATTATTCCAAATCCCTCGCTCCGCGCTGTTCGTTTACCGTTCTATGTATAAATGTATACGTACAAAGTATAAGTGTAAATGTGTTGTGTATTATGTATTATACACACAAATTGACGCTTTTATGGACAATCTCCTCAATTTATGCAACGCTTCCGTCATACACGCATTATCGGGGTATCGATTCTTTCGCTAATCCCTGTAGCCCTCCTCCTCCTCTTCCTCCTCCTCCTCATCCTCCCTTCCAGCGCAGTATAAATTGTATTGTTTTCAAAATAATCATTTCATTCATGCGGTCCTATCGATTTTTTTCTTTCTCGTTAATTTATTTCATTTCGAATTTTTACATCGTTTCAATCGGAGGATCGCTTACGGTGAAAAAAAATTTTACAGCTTTGATTACTTTGCGATCCTTGTCTATTTTCAATTTTATTTTTTATCATCTAATTGAAAAATATTCAAGCATACAGTTATCGGTACTAAATGAAAATGAAAATGATTTCTGTAGCTATAAACAGAAAGTTTCTTTCACCTTCTTCCGTCTTACTATTCTTACAGATTATGCAGGTTAATCGTACCGATGTTTAAAGTTTTCCGTTGTAACTATATATTGCGATAGTTTGATGTGAGCGCAGCAGAAAATCGATGATCGAAGCTTTATCTAATCAAGAAAATGTAGAACGAACTAAGCAAACATATTTAACGGTGTAATAATCAGCAAAATTCAGTATTAACAGTTATAATTACATTCGAAAGTTACTTGGGGCAATTTTTCTTGTTTTTTTTTTTTTTTTAGCCATCAGTGAAATTTGAAATGAATTGTAAAATTAATTCCGAAAACGCCATTTTCATAGAATCAGTGTGAATTTTTTCGGACTTTTAATAATGGCGTTTCCGAAATTGGTTTTTTGATTTTTTTTATAAATTTCACCAGTGGCTGAAGAAAATCTGAAAAAATTCCCGAGACGTTTTGCGATTAGTAAGAATATCGTACTAAAAGATGATTAAAATCGACTCGACTGCTAATTCGACGTCGCATAAGCGATTCCCGGATGTAACGAAACGTACCTACGAGTATATCTACTTTTCGCCCGGCGTCAGGGGTCGTGAAGGCCGCGTATCACGATTCCGATTCGTTTCTTTTTCCTTTTCTTTTTTAATATCCCTGCAAGTTTGAAGATGAAATGAAAGAAAAAAAAAAAAAAAACACATATTTCCCAAGTAATTGCTTCTGGGTTACTGCCACAACTCTGTGACAGTAATTCGGATATTAAAGTATTGTAAAAAAAAATATTTCGTTTTCCATACGCATACGAGTAAATGAAGGAGAAATTTCTCTCATCTTCGGTGACAAGGATTGTCCTATTTTTTTTTTTTTTTTCACCTTCTTGCAATTTTTTTCGCACACGATCATCCGAACCAATCGCGTTGACGGCTGAATTCGAGCAATGTTGAAAACAGGTACCTAATTCGACGTCGAGTGATCTTTTATAGCAGGGGGGGAATGGCGATAATAACGGAGACCGGGTGCTTTGGCTTTGTGACCCGCACTTTGAGACTCAGCCTACGCATTCTGCACGTTGGTAGGTTACATACGGAGAGAGACGCCTTTGACGGGAATTTAGCCGGATTCGCGTGCGTGTATCGTTTGACGAAATACGCCGAACGCTGTAGTTACGTACCTGCTGTTGATCCCTATAAAAGGAAAAGTCAGGGCGGATGATCATCGCTGCGAGAGAGAGAGAGAGAGAGAGAGAGAGAGAGAGAGAGAGAGAGAGAGAGAGAGAGAGAGAGAGAGAGAGAGAGAGAGAGAGAGAGAGAGAGAGAGAGAGAGAGAGAGAGAGAGAGAGAGAGAGAGAGAGAGAGAGAGAGAGAGAGAGAGAGAGAGAGAGAGAGAGAGAGAGATCGCTCTCTGCTTGAAGCTTTAAGGCAATTCCTGAACCCTCCGCTACTCCGGCGGGTTTGTGTAAGTCCCACCGCTAATCCATTCGCGATACAATATCCCGATCCTTAGAGCCCTGCACGCTTCTTGCCTCGACGTCTGTTCCCGATGCCGGCAGCTTTTCGGGATACGCGGGGTGTTATTGCGTATCAGCTACACCGAAATTGCTTTCGATTTTATCGAAGGGGATGGGGGTGGGGGAGTGAAATTAGTACCTGCCCTCGTTTTACTTCAGAGCTGCCTGCGCACGCCTCGGGAGGAAAAGCGACGACGTCGAGTCAGTCGGGAGAAAGTATATCGAACTCGCTTCACGATCCTGTAAAGCCCCCGGCGATCGGTTACGGGGGCCTAACCTAAACCTTCAAAGGGCTGCACGAAATTCTTGCTGATTTTCATTTGACTTATAGAAGCAACCCTTCTTGTTATAACCAAGAACCAGCATCGCAGTTATTAATTAGATTGTTTCGCTTGTACGGAGGAAAAATTTCTTCCTTCATTAACAAACACAGATAACGATTTGCTTCCGAAAAGCATAGACGTTGGGAGATATAAAAAAGAAGAAAAAAATTTTTCCTCTACCACCTTTCTCTTTGACGATTTTTCGTCCACTTGTCGAAGTGAAAAATTGAACGTGATTACGGCTTGAAAATTTGACGTTGTTTAAAACGTTTTTTCGAAACGTTGATTTTTACAACCTCCGTATTCAACAACTTGTCTTATAGATGATAAGATTTTCCGAATGATTCCACGGAACGATCGAACTTTGATTGCCGATCGTTAAACTTCTTGTTACCGATGTATATATATATATACGATCCATATAATCCAAATACTTTGGTTTCGTGTTCTCCGAGTCGCGGAATTATACGTTTTAATAGCTGGCTGTTAAGGGTTTCAAGTCAACACCGTTTCAGTTCCCCGAGATTGTCACTTAACTTTCATGTATTTCGGTCGTTATTATATCCAAGATTCTTGACGGTATTAATTATTGTTGAATATAGTTTGTCGCTGTAAACTCGTTAGAAAATTTCAAACCATTAACCACCGTCCTCACGCATACCTTGAAAAGTTTAGCGGGCCGTATTTACGGAGGATTCGGGATTATTATTCAAAGGATTTCGGATAAATTAACGCGGGATTTTTTTTCTTCTCCCTTTACGCTTTTCTTGCGATATTTTTTTTTTTTTTTTTTTTTTTCTGCAAAGACGAGCGAAGCCTTCCTCCTTGTCAGTTACTTCGGACTAATTAAGGTGTCGAGTCTCAGGTCTCGATCGAATATCGATGCCGGCTCGGTTTTCTTGGAAGAAAATTAATTAAGCCCACTCCTAATGACTTGCTATCCCTTATCTCATCTCCCTCCACCAATCCCGTATATAACACTGATCGTTCGATCAACGATTCACAATTAGTTTACTCCCCATTTTTCGCCTGTACGCTCTTCGACTGAGAAGAGACGAATGAATGGTTCATTTTATTCATTGATTTTTTTCTCTACCCACACCGGAGAAAAACAAGGAACGCAATATTTTTGTTCGCATTTTTTTTTCGTCCAGGCTTTTTACGTAAGTGAAAGTGAGACGGTTTGAGGTGAAATTAAAGAAAGACGGAGAGCAAGAAAATGAAAAAAAAGTAAAATAAAGAGAAAAACGAAACGAAATGAAATAACATAAATACGACAAAAGAATTTTTTGTTCGTGACTTGAATGAGAAGCAGAAGAAGAAGAAGAAGTAACGAAAAAGACGACGAAGCTGCGGTTGTAGATTGAAGGCTGCTGCTCCAAGGAGAGAAACTAATAATTTTAGGTACATAAAACTTCGACCCGGATAACAATAGCGTTGAAACAATACGCGGCGGTATAATATTTGACGTAAACGAAGCCCTTTGACTTGTGCGCAGCCTTTCGGTAAAAGTAAAAAGAAATAAAAGAACAATAAAAGAAAAAAAAAAGAAAAATAAAGCTACCGAACGAAGAGTTTGAATGGAGGTGAAAAGAAAGAAACGAGAGAAAAATATCGTGGTTCATTCGTTACAGCTTTCCCGAGCTGATGAAGCGATAAATAATTTGCTTATTAAAGGAACGTAAATGACGATTCATATTCAACGAATTAAGCAAATGTTCTCAAAATATTCGACATTCGTATTCTCGCTTACTCGTTTTTGATCATTCGATACGCGCAAACGTATACATATATATGTGTGTATATAGAGTTATTTTCGTGGTTTTGGGGCTAAAAATGATCCAATCGTGTAAACGATTTGAAACAAGCCCCTGCACGCTTTTAATGCATGTATCGTATTATTACAGTATTTAGAATGAGAAATTGAAAATTTTACCCGAGGGTTTGATAATGTTTGAAGAGAGGAAAAAATTTGCCCTTTGTTTTTGAATAACAAAATACCGCGGTAGATGAAAGCCTTACATTGATTACGCAGGAATTGATACGCAGGTCGCGATAAACATTAAACTCTGTATTATTCATAAATTTTGTAACACATCGTGTATATTCTGAACGAAATTGCAATTGGTACGACGATTCTGTACGTTTTTTGTTCGATATTCGTTGCGGTATAATAATAAAAAAAACAAAAAACAAAAACAACACAATTTTTTTTATTTATTTTCAACCACCCCGGGATTATTACTCCAGCGGGGATAACGGCAGGCTATTTTATTAATTAATAATTTCATTGGGTAAAAGCATCGTTGAAAATGTACGCGCTTATAACAACAATGTGTATTTCGGAAACACTGTAAATGTACATATCTTGTTATAACACCGGGCTGCAAACACGCGTTGTTTTAATCTCCATTCGACTGCATACCTACGGTGTTAATGCGAAATTACATGTATACAGATCTGCTTATTCCAGCATACGCGGTTCTCCGTTGTTTATTGTAAAGAAAATACGTATGTATATGCAAAGTGTGAGCTCGAAATAGAAGAGAGGAAAGAAAAGGAAAGAGAATAAAAAAAAAATAAAAAAAAACAAAAAAAAAAAAGAAATTGCAAAAACAGAAACAACGAACGGGAACTTAACAGCGGTAAAACTGTACGTTCGTATCTGACTGTGGCGTGTATTATATATGTATATTATTATACCTCGTACATAGCACAAGCCTTAAATATTGTCACGCGACGAGGCGTGCATTGTATATGTATAAGGCGCGGAATTTTCTTTACAACTTTCAGGTATTTTTATCATTGTGAAAAATCCTGTTACTATTGTCGTTTCAACCGTGCTGCTTGTATGTTTCTACTACTTGATACTAGAACTTTTTAAGTTAAACGTATTTTAGGAGACAGTTTGAATTTTTCCATGCTACCGCATTTACAACGACAATATATTTTCATTACAAATTTACGGGGTGTTTACTAAAATGTGAAATAAGAATTTCTGAACGAGAATTTTTCAAACTTTTGCTTCGATCGATGCATATAAGAAATTGTTTCCAGGTGAAGTATCGGAGGGAAATTTCTTTTCTTTTTTTTTATCCTTATCGTAGCACCGACGACGATTGTATTTTTTTTTTTTTTTTTTTATAGTACCTTGCAGTGTTCTCGAATAGATTTTGCCGGTAAAATTTTCTTATCTCTCTATTTCGTTTCTTTTTTTTTTTTAAAGTTTTACAAAAAAGCCGACAACCTCAGAACAAGATATTCAAATTCTTGACTTACATGCCTTTTTGGTATATTCTTTTGCAGCGTGGGCGAAGGGGAAAAAAAATTACAACAGGTGAAGATCGATCATTTAAATGTACATTGCGGGGGTTTTGATAATTAAATTTTTCGCTTTACGGTATTCCCCATTTGTATGTTTTTTTTTTTTTTTCTCTCGAAAATGAACTTCATTTCGCTACCATTCAAGAAATTGAAATTTTGTTATGATATTTCATAGCTGTGCAAAAATTCGGAAACATACATATTTATATACATGGTATCAACACGATCATATATGTATAGGTATACATCAGATATATCTTCCGTAAGTTTAATTTCGAAATATGTCGAGTTTCTTAGAGCCTTGTTCTATTGTTATAACAAACCGTCGGAATGACGAGATATTATAAGCAGTGTACGGAAACAGCTGATGCCTAGCGGCAATGAGTTCCGCGGATTCTAACGTAACTTCATGTACACACATATATATATATATATATACATATATACATGTACATATGTATATATGTATAATGTATATGTATACGCGTAAAATTCGTATTTCGAGCAAACGACGAGGAGACGCAAGAGACAAACTGTCTTCGCGTGACGAAGCGAAGTCTTCAGCGACCCGCTCCGCAAACTCTCTTCATTTCTCAGTCAGGATACCCATTATACATAAATAATGCGCACGCGCACACGGAGTGGTTGTATATTGTTGTATAATACTATTCCTATTTTTATTATTATTATTTTAAACTTGGAGCCTGGTATACGATCGTATGATTCCGTTTGGAAAATTGTCGTTTTTATATAACGTAAATTGGATTTTAAGGATCCAATTTTAGGGAATTGTGAAAAAACGGAGATTCAAAAAAATAAAATCAGATCGAATTTATGGCGAGAGCGCCGAGGTCCGTGTAATAAAACTTAGTCTAATCTTTATTCGATAAGGTATAATCCGCGTGCAGCGTCTGCGGGGTTAATCCATTAACGGCGTAAGAGCGACGAATGTGATAAGATGAATAAAAAAAAAAAAAAACGAATAAGAAGAAGGAGAAAAAATTCAGAGATGGCCGGAAGAGTTAGTTTTTTTTTTTTTTTTGCTCTCTTTTTCACAAATCTGAATTCCAACAACGGCGATGATGAGAAATTGCGCGAATCCATGCATGGGATGTTAGAATATATCATTAGCGAATAAGGCTGCTCAGGGTGTTATATTACAACAAAAACGAGGGAATCAAACGTGAATAATGTATATTGTCAAAAACGCCTCACATGGGTTCGTTGAGCGTTACAGAAGTGACCAAGGAAGGTAGAAATTAAAATATGGGAAATGTGCGATTAACAGCGATACGTGTCGATTGGTTTAAAACCTGAAACAGGATTGTTTTTACAATAATTGTTGATCGACGCAGCAACCTTGTTCATTTTATAACATACGAGACATCTTACGTGTTTTTTATCTATGATTACTGTACCAGATCATTAGAAAGGGGGTGATTTCACCCTTTGCAACAATATACATATACAATAAATTATACGTACGTACGTATGTATGTATGATAAATCGTTGAAATTAGTTGTCGCTGATACTCTCGCGACAATGGGACTGTCACTCGGATACAAACAGGCATTTGTAACGTTCATCTGTATATATATATATATATATATACATGCAACGGCACAAAACGTAACCAGAGGCATTTAATAGCGGGAGACATAGATCTCCCCTTAACACTCCCCCCTCTGTTTTACGCGTTTCCCTGCAGCAGCAGCTCGAAGAGGGTGAAGAAGCGGCTTGCTTCGAGGGGGTGGAAATCAGAGGGCAGTTAGCTATCAGCCGCGGTTGGTTTTGGATATCTCCCCTTCACTCAGCGCGGTTTTACTAGGCACTAACTCACTCGCGGCGATAGTTAGCACCAGGGTAATCCAGTAATCCTCGGCGTGACGTCACGGGTTCAGATAGCTCCTGAAATCTGGCCGAAATGAGGGGTGGCTTAGGGATTTTCCATATTCTTCACCCTCGCCGCGAACGAACCCTTTGCAAAGAAATTTGGATCGCCCTTTGATGCTTTTTCATACGATGCAGGGATTTTCTTATTCGGTACTTGACTCGTTTTACTGGATTCAAAACGTTCGACTAATTTGTTGTCGATGGTATGATTTACTGGAAATTAAGATGGGGATGGTTCTACACGTATGCAGTTTGAATAATGAATTTATATATGTATATTGGTTCTTATTATACTTCGCGTGGTATCGAGCCTGAAATATTATCAGAAATTACGTATAAAATGAGTGAACGAAGCAAAGTTCAAGTTGGAGTTACGCGAGGGATTTGTATAAGTCCTCCCTACGGGTTTCAGTAGTTAGAATGTGGAGAATCCCTGTTCAATAATCGCCCTGGAGTTCAATTATCGAGCTTTGAATCCATTTGCACTGCAAGTTGAAGCGAGCTTTGCCGGTCTATCCCTTTGCATCTATATTTCGATTATATTGTCGGTACACAAATCAATCGCAGAACTTGAATGATTATACAAAGTGGCTAAGCGATATATTCATCGACTCTTGTTTGCGTGTTTTATTATACGAGTGGGCGATGATCGGACGTTGCATTTTTGCTAACCCCGTGAATTTTCCACGTTAACAAAGAATGAATGAAAAATAAAATTATCCCCCTGTCATTTTTTTCCACCCGCATACGTAATACGTGTGTGTGATACAAGCGACGAGCGTTGGAGGGAATTTCATTTGGTCGGAAAAAGAAAATTGAGCCGTAGGTACTGTAACGATGCAACTCTATGTTGTATGTATGTATATGAGCGAGTGAGAAAATTGGTGCGTGCGAATTAACTTTGTCTCTGCGAACACGGGGCTGCCAGCTACAATTATACAGACCAGACAACAACTTTTTATTCCTTTCTTTTTGGTTTTTTTTTTTTTTTTATCACCCGACGAAAAGTTCTCTCGACTTGAACAAATCCGCGCTGCAATATGATTGCTCAAAAATTGACGATCCGTTCTCCTGAGGCAAGTTTTCAAATTTTTGATCATACATCTAATCGAGATAATATATTATATCAGGATGATCCTCGTTTACGATTTTGTAGAATTTTTTTTCGGGCCGTTCCCCAAATCGACCTCAATTAAAATAGTAATAATGGTTAAAAAATAATGTGTAACTGAGAGCTTTTAGTGGACACTAGCGCTATTTATATCTGAGATAAAATTCGCATCATCGTCCCAGAGAATCTAGACGGATCGCACTTTCTCTAAACGAAAAATAAGTCAGATTTCGAGGGTTTCGTCGATTCGTCTAGGTTGCTTGATACGACGATGTGAATTTTTTTCCCAGTCGGTAGCACCAATGGGTACTCGGCAAAACCTCGCAGTCGGAGATTTTTTTTTTCTCTCAACATCATTACTCTCACAATAAAATATTATACACGCTGAGAATATGTCCGAAACACGTGTATTTTAAACATATAGCTAAATTCACCCGGAAAATTTGAAAAAATATGGCAATTGTTTTTAATTGTTTCAGGTTGATTGGAAGGGAGGGAGGGGGGGGGGGGAGGGATATCGTATACGTCAACGAACTTGTATTCCGTATTATGTTACAAAAGCTAGTATGGGGGGTCTCTTTTTTATTTTCTTTTTATTAATTTTTTTTTTGCTGCAATGTTGGAAATTGTAGGGTACGGATATACGAAGTCTGCTGCTGGGCAGCGAGGAGCGTCTGGCAAGTTTTAAACGGATCAGCAGTCGGGTGGGAGGAGCACCGTAGAATGATATTTTAGCGTCGATGAAAGCGGTTCAATTACAACATCGCATGGGTTGATTGCCGCCCCGCGGTGCCAATGAACTCTCACCTAAATTTAATTATAATATGAGGAGAAATTTGGCAAGTCGGTAAAACGCGGCGCGAGCGGGCGGGCGAACGATGGGAGAGGAGAGGAGAGGAGAGAAGAACTCTCTCTAATTGGAATTGAACGCTTGCCTCCGTTCGGTCGAACGAGCCTTATCTGCCCCGGCTAACATCGGTATACGTACGTATCCTGTATTCCTACGAGAGAAAGAGGAAAACAGAGAGAGGGAGGGAGAGAGAGAGATAAATAGATAGATAGATAGATTGATAATTTATAAAAAGAAAATGAGAAGAATTATCACAATTGATAAAAAGGGAAAAAAATAGAGATAGAAGAAGAATTAGAAGAGATAGAAAAGACAAGGGATGAGATACAAAATAAAAAAGAATAAAAAATAATTAGAGTTAGAGATAACAGGTAGAGTTGAATTAAGAGAAATGTGAGAATTTAGAGATTAAGAAAATTATGATTCAGCTATCACGCAGAGCGGTGAAAATTTGGTCAGTCTCGCGAAAATTCAAAAGCGAAAAAGTCCTTCCGAAGTGCTGAGAAAGAGAGAGGGCTGAGGCTGACATGTCTCACAATCAGAGACAGAAAGTAAACCGAGGGGTGTGAAACCCTTCCGCTCACTCCCCCGCAGTGTTCGTGGAAAGTACTTCGGACCTGCAGTATTACCGCGTTTTATATAAATTTGCAGGTACGAATTCTTCCTTTCTCGTTGATCAACGCTAGAAACGAGAAGCTCACTCGTTCTTTTGCCAATTTAGAATGCAAGGTATTTATTACCTTGTCCCGAAGCTTGCGCATCGCGGAAATATTATACGTATTACATATATACGCGCAGCTTACGATTTTCGAAAATTTAAAATTTCTTCAAACAGCCAAAATCTTAGGATCTATTCCCTCGATCATTTGTTCCCCGAATAGAAATTTATCGCAATATGATCGCATGTTTGAGTTGCTTTGAGACTTTATTGGGGTTCTCCCTTCATTTGCTTCGTAATTGTATCTCCGACGTATAATATTCTGCGTGAATGTATCATATTCTCCGGTCTTCTGCATCGAGCAGCGTCATCGATTCTCGCTAATTTCAAGCCTCTCGAGTTGGCTTTATTTCGGGCTTGTGGGTAAACTGAGAGAAATTTTTAGTTCCGGTTACCATTCGGTTCTTGACTATTTTCATTTTTTACCACAATCGATAAATATAGTTCTAGGTTTTCTAGCTGTTACCGGAAAGTCTAGTATCCGTTGCTATTCTTTCTCGTTACGATCACTGTTGCTATACTTTCTCGCAACCGTTGCGAAAATTTAATGCTCGTGCAAGAATAAATCGACGTTAAAGCCTTGTTTAACTAAAAAAGTAGAGTAAACCTCACAAACTGATTTTGCGTTGCAATTGCCAAAAAAGGATCGACGATATCTCGTTTTTCGTAATTCAAACAGTTTTTTTTCAACGATACCCGTTTTACTCAATTTTTCTAGTTACCGTAACAAATGACATTTTTCTCAGTGCGTGTACAAATTAGGGAAGATACTTCGTCGCAACGGATTTTCTCCCGATGATCAGATTTTTTTTTACCAATACGGTCGTCGAATATCGGAAAATCGGTAAATTTCGGTAAGCTCTGACTTCGCGTTCGTTTGACAATCGTTTCCAAGTTTCAATTTACTCGACGCGCGGATTCACCCCAGTTCCATTGAAAATCAGGGGTTGGTCCTTCTCTACCTGTATATACCTCGGGAGTGATGTTTCACCAGGACAGGTACACGCCGCTGGTTTTAGGTCTACATACAAATCGCCTTTCTCTAGCCATACGCGCATTGTTCCGCCGCGTTTCAACCTGCACAGTCTGCAGCAGGCTTTCGCGATTTTGCGAATAGTTTCGTGTTCGGGCTGCACGATTTTCACCATCCCTTGTCACCGGTTTCTCAATTCGTGGGTTCAACCGGCAGCGATTAATCACGGTGGTGAAACAGCGCACGGATCCTGAAGGATTGATCCCGAGAATATTTCGTCTTTCCTCTTACATTGATTACAATTATCAGTTTGCTTTTTTTTTTTTCATTCGTAATGTAAATGTCGAGTGACGGGTGTCAGAATTTTCGGGGTGATAAACTCGTCTTAACCCTTTGAGACGTATGTTATAATCATTTTTTTGTATATTTTCTTGAGGTTTTTTTTTGCTACTTCTGATAGTATACTAACATGTTTTCAATACTCGAAAGTAATTATCGCGATATAATTTGAGTTGTTATTGTCAGAAACAAATTGATTGTAAAATATCGTGAAAATTGAAGAAATCATTAATTTCCTAGAAAGTAACCCCTCTACACGTGTACGTGTTTGACATAAACTTGTAAGTTTTTGGGATCGCTGATTACGAATCTGAAATCGGGTCTTGAAAATTCAAAACGGTGAATCCGATATGGCGAACGAAAATTTCAAACTCGAGCGGATCCGGAGAAAAAACTCTGTCCAGAGGTTGTTGGCGTCGTTGATTACGAATCTGAAATCAGATATCGAAAATTCAGTACGGCGGATCCAATGAGCGAGCCCGAAAAGCCCTGCGTAAACTTTCTTGACCGTATTCGATGAAATTCGAAATCTTCGTCGATCACATTGGATCCAACATCTTGGATTTTTAAAATCAAAATTTCAGATTCGCAATCATCGACCCCAAAAACCACGGAATAATACCTAGTTCTAAAAGTTGACCGAATGGGTTAACCACCGTATCTCGTATGCAGGGACAGGTGAGGTGGAAACCCGAAACCGAAGAGGCAATACTAGCAATAAGCGACGCCTGGAATTGGCTCCCACCGAAGTTTGACTTGTCAGGCGTAGCTAGTAAGGGGTTTCAGTCAACGCCGACGCCGTTTCAGTAATCGTTTACTCCGCTCCGCGGTGTGAGACTACGTACGTATCTCCGTTTACAGTTTCAACTCTCTGTTCGCTGTCGGATCCGCCTCAACCTCCAAATATCCGCCGAGATACGTCGTGTTATATATATATATTATCTATATATATATATCTTATAAGATATATATATATATATCTTGCGCGAGTTAGTCTCTCCATGCCTTTGTGCCGCTGTGTGTTCTCGAGTAAACGTTCATCCCTGCCTCGCATCTCGTGTATATAATAATCCTGATTCAAAAAACATATTATTTCACGCATTTGCAGTTACGCGCAATATGCTAACAGAAATTTAAAAAATAATACAAATACACTATGATGAACCTGCCGATACGTAGCGATTAGTTCAATTTTTTTTGGTTACAATTGAACAGCGTTTCAACGATCTTACACTCGTGCTCTGATCATTCTATCGCCACGATTTCGCAGTTCAAGCTCATTCCAGCCGAAAATACAGGTTGAAGCTGACGACGTTGAATTAAGCTTTTGCAGGAGCGTCGATAGAAAAAAAAAAAAAAACTCCAAGTCGGAGTTGCACAGTGTTTCTTGTTTCTAATGTTTTATTTTTTTTTTCCTCTAACTTTTCTTTTTTTTAATTCGACCGTTGTTCTCTTCTTTCGCGGTGAAACAAAAGGTGTAGGGTAGTGCGTATCCTTGTACACAGTTGGTCGAGGATGTGGTTTCCCCTCCCCCCAAACCATCGAGTCCCGCGAGAGTAGTAAACGGCCATCCTGGCTTCCCGAGTTCTCTTTCCGTACCGTTTCCAGAGGGTTGCTAAGAACGGCAGAAATCGTCCGAACGAAACGCGATGTTACAAGGTGAACGTTTTTTTTTATATATATTTTTGGAAGTTTTATGATGAGAGAAAAAGAGACACGAAACGAATTAACAAACCGTCGCTCATCTCGCAGACTAGGAATGCTTTCTTCATCGAAAATGCTTTAAAGTTGCAGCGTATAGCTGTGTATAAAATACACAAACGTATAGCGGAATTATTAAATCCATTCATTTTATTTCATAGCACTATCAAGACGCGAGATAAATTTAGAGTGATATGAGATTCATTTTGGCACCCTTTCCAAATCGAGGTGAAATTCTGAAATAATTCAGACACTGTTTTTTCGTCATTATCTATCGATTCCAGGGGTGGAAAGTATACGTTGGGAATTAACCACCCGAAAAACAAATTTAGTAGTCAATCTAATCAGTGACACTTTCGAAAATCAGGATTTCGAATAATTCATTTTTCGTTATTTTATTTTCGCATGTTTAAAATTTCGATGTATCGGCCATTCCCAATATTTTGACCACTTCAAGTTTTTAAACCCACATCCGCGTGAGTGATCTTTTGAAATTGATCTAAAAGGCTCTCCTTTCACAGGAATTTGTTTTAGCACACGACTCAACTTTTCAGATCCGCAAAAAAAAAAAATAATTTCTCTTCCGGGCCGCTCTAATATACATATATCATCCATATTTTGCTCTTAAGCTCGAGAGCTTTTTTCCCTTAATTCTTGAGTCTTAATTCCGGCTGCGGTATTTTGTTGGAAAAAGGCGCGTACAATTACGTCGGTTTCACCCTGATATAATATCCTACGAATCATTTTGCCATTTTGTCATTTTTTAGTTTCTCGTCCCCTTGTTTTTCATTTTCGTCTTTTACTCTACTTTTTCTTATTCTCCTTACATGCACACCATTCACCTGGGTGATGCTGGGTCACCACCTAGTTCATGTTTTCGGTGATATTTGCCCTGAGATTTACGAGCGCCAGTATACATCTACTGTATGCGAAATAATAGATATTTTACGAAGGCGCGTGATGGAATATACGAGCGTCTATAAAAAAGAGGGGGGAAAAACCGAAACTGCAAATGGACGGTAGTTTCGCGGAGTTGTTACGCTTTTTTTCTTTGCGCTTACATTTTTTTTTTTTTTAACCACTTTCGTCCTACCACTTTATTTTTTTTTTTTTTTTGTTTTCTTGTTCTTCTTCTTCTTCTTCTTCGTCTGCATTTGTTCGTTTCTCCGTCAATGAAAGGGAAATACAGCTGCGTATGGCGGTTGTACGTACACAATATTTAATACGTACATGTTCTTCATAATTTCGGAATTTATAACCGCATAAGCACTTGAACGTATGTAAGTTTCTTTTTACAAAATATGAAAAAATAAGGAGGACACCTCACGGGAATTACAATCATTTTGAACTCTTTCTCGAAACTCTTTCAAAAAGAAAAAAAAAAAAAGAAAAACAAAAAAAATGAAAAGCGTAAGGAAAATGCAGAAACGAAAATTTTCTCTCGAGTCTGGTAGGAAATGTATTCCGGACACGCCTACCTGTGCAATAATTTAATTTTCGAAGGATGCTGGAAACGCACAAGCGCCCGCTTCTTTTCCAGTTTCCTATATCCGCCTCTATCCAACTCACTTTCGTTTCATATCTTTCCCTCGGCTTTTCCTTCTCTCTCTCTCTCTCTCTCTCTCTCTCTCTCTCTCTCTCTCTCTCTCTCTCTCTCTCTCTCTCTCTCTCTCTCTCTCTCTCTCTCTTTCTTTTTCTCTTCGCTCTCCGCTCCCTAACCTTTTTGCAACCGACATACTATAAAGTATAAGGCGTGCTTTACGACGCAGATAAAACGACGGTATTTTTATGCCCACTCGGGATTCCAACCTTGTCAAGGATTCCTTCGTTATTAGATTACACTAATACTCTATGGTATATATATATATATATATATATATATATATATATATATATATATATATATATATATAATGTGTAAACACAGATCTCTCTACTATATATATATTTCATAGATTACACCTTTCGAATCGATTTCATAATTTTCCAAAACACCACGATATCGTTGATCATATCGCGAAAATTGTCTAAGACGTCCACGACGTGTTGAAAAATTCGTCCGAATTTGTTTTATTTTCTTGTTATTTTACGTCGAATTTTACATCTAAGGCACGTATCGTCGATGGATCAACGGTAGGTACTGATCCGAATTCGCTGGTTGGGAAAATATTTCCAAACATCTGAAACGTCTCGAAGATATTCGTCGAGAACACGCGTCGAGATAGTATTGAATATACGTCAAATAGTTGTCACATTGGGTCTTTCTTAAAATATTATACCCGTGCCACGACATTCTAGCCATGCACGAACAGCGTGTAAATTTCCTCAGCAATATTCCGTGTTTACGCATTGGCACGCATAATGGTATAAAAAATAAGGAAAACCAGAAAATAAAATAAAGGGACGTCAATTTTTGGTCGTACAAAAATTCATACTCTGATTTTTTTTAACACAATACACGCACATGTGTTACGTTACTCCGTCAAAAGGACGAATATTAGACGCGATATTTTTCTCATTATAAATCATGCGGTATCTGTATCTATTTTTATTACATTGTACGCGTAAATAGAGAAAGCGGGTGAATAAAAAGTGGCGTATATTTGGCCGGATGCCAGTACCGACTTTCGTATACTTTCACATGCACTCGGGCATACATAGCCATAAGAGACTTATGGGTCTCTGACGTACCTCGAGGGATGCGAGCAATTAGGGTAGCACCTTGGTTTTTCCTCGAGTCGCGGTCGAGTCTCAGGCTGCTGTAGACGTAGGTGTACGGGTGTGTTTTATACATGCATACGTTGTACGTGTGTATAAGAATTCTGCGCGAGTAAAAACGGCGGAGAGAAGTGTGGGAGGAAGAAGAAACCGTGGCTGGGATGAATAAAAATACGTAAATAACCGGCGTTCTTCGTCATGTTTTTTCGCCGAATGTAAAAAGCCGAGAGAGAAACCGTCTAATTCAGCAGCTACGTCTTCAGCGGTCTTATTTATTTCTTCGTTCGTTGAGGGTCCTGGAATGGAAACGCGGGATCGAGAGAAAGGCGTAGGAAAAGCGGGAAACGGAAGTACGGGGAAAATGGTAGAGGATGAGAGAAAGAGAGAGAGAGAGAGAGAGAGAGAGAGAGAGAGAGAGAGAGAGAGAGAGAGAGAGAGAGAGAGAGAGAGAGAGAGAGAGAGAGAGAGAGAGAGAGAGGTCTGGACGCTGGATTCGGATGTGGATGTGGATGTGAATACACTTGCAGCAGAGCGCCGAGTTTGTTAGTTCAGAGTGTTTGGATAGAGCCGAGTGTCTCGGAAAATAGAAGCAAGTCTTGCATGCTCGCGCATCCACTCGAAAATTGCCCGTTGACCTCCTTCCATCGCATCCTTTCTTGACCCTTGTCCAACTTCCGTGTGTGACGATTTGAACGCTTATAAGTCAAAAACCTAACGAGTGAATCACCGGTTTCTAACCGATTAATGAACGAATAAGAATATAGATACATACAAGGATTTTAGATGAAAAACTGGTGTGGAAATTGATTGAGTTGAATGTTGTTTGAAGAATTTCTTTTCTTAAAGTGCAAAAAATTTAACTAGATACGTTATTATCGGAGGTAAAACGAAAAATGTTATCTTCGGTTGTTGGTGAATTGAAGTTACTTTTTTTTTGTTTTTTTTTTTTTTTTTTTCTTTGTCGTTCACGTAAAAATTTTTGAGAAAATCACAGAAAAAATCTCGTTAATTGTGTTACCTTGTAGATTACTATTGACAAATTGTTCGAAATTTACTCCGAACGAAATTTGTTCGTTTTTGTCGAATGAGTCATGCCGAGTTTATCGATCCATTGAAATTGAAATTAGCGTTGAAACAACGATATTGCTTTTACAGTGATTAATAATCGGTTGCTTCTTCGGTAATAAACTGCTTTGGTTTTAAATTATTTTCCGTATTATATATACGCATAATATCGGAGAGTTATTACAAACGTGTGTTAATTATTAAATTCAGCTTGATTTACTTTCGTTCCATTCTCGACGCGATTGTTCCGTTCTCATCGTCAATTCATCGCGTCAATTGGAAATTGTTTCTTATATTAAAAATTGTCAATTTCTCACTCGAAAATCAATACTAAGCTCAGCACGGTGATTCTGCGTCGTTCGCGGTTTCTCTTCACCGGTATCACCGGAGTTTTCTTTTCGACCAACTGTTTCCGATCGCACGTGTAAAGGGCACGCTCCCTTAAACACCCTCGGCTACACTGCGGCCACTCTGTATAGGTAGGTGGAGTCGAAGGGAGCGAATAAAAGGCCCCCGGAAGTGGGTTCGAGCTACCGGTAATGAGCTATTGAACGTCAAGCGTTGCCCCGCCGCTGTAGCTTGTCAGACACTGCCGGAGGAATTCTGATTCGTACGCGATCGGAATACCCCGATTCTCGCTTTCCCGAAGCTCGTGTGTCGTGTCGCGGGGTCGGTGAACGTTGGCCAACCGATCACCCCCAAACACCACCCCGTATATATAATGCATACACGCATGCGGTGTGTAAGGAGATCCGAGAACGAGCAGGAATTGGACGAGAAGTCTTTTTTTTTTTTCTTTCTTTCTTCTTTTACGGGTGATAGGGGGAATTTTCGTAATTTTCGTAAATTTTTCCCAGTTACTTACGGATCGGGACGCGAATATTTTTTCGACGAGCGTTTAACCCTCACTGATCAACCGTTTACCATTATATATATACACGCATATACGTACGTACAAGATTATATACGCCAGAACGGGGGTTGATCCGAACGTCTTAGAGAGCTTAATTCTTATCGGTTCACCGGAAATCCCTTTAGCCTGATCCCTTAAGCCGTAGTCAGTCATTAAGGATGTTCCAGTTGCCACTTCGATTCGCTCGAAGGTTACATGGGGAGAGACGAAAGAAAAGGAGGGCGAAGAGGACAACGATTTTGGGTGAAATGGAAAGGATTTTTATACGGAGTTGACATTCGGGAATTCGAGTGTGTTTTAAAGACCGATCGATCGGAACGTTTGAATGGAAATTTGGGCAAAGAGAAAAAACGGTTTTATAAATGTCTGGTAGTGTTATTATTGCGTTGATAAGAGTTTAAATTCGGAATTAATAAACGAACTTTGTTATATACCGTTTAATGAAGGTTATTTCGAGGAAATTTGAACGATATCAACTGCAAGATACGAAGGATACGAGAAAAAGGTTTTGTAATTAGAATGTTGAAAGTGTTGAAATTCATGTGGTTTTTATTCATCCTTTCGATAAAGTCTCATTCATTCATCACAAATTATTTGTGTGATTTTTAAAACTGAAATCATTACGATTATTATATCCGTTGAGAGCGAAATTTTCGAGATTCTACCATCAGCTGGGCGAAGGTTCGTTGAATTGATATCAACCCTTGAGATCTACCTATACATATAGTGTAAATTTATTCGGCTACGGTGTAGCTCATTGTGTACTCTGAAAACAATGTCTACTGACCCGAAGCTTGATTCCGGAAATTCTGGAGATTAAATGATAATTATGACGAAAGGTCGACAAACCCTCGTTTAAAAGCGAACAGCGCAGATGGTTTCGCTTTCCGAAAACCTGACGACGACGGCAAAACGACTGCGTAGCGTTGAGAAATGCGGGCTGAGGCTGAGCCACTATTTCAAGAATTCCGTTTAACCGAAACGACCAAAATAAACTAACGACCATGCCGAGACGTAGGCCAGATTTGTTTGCACAAACTAGAATCCACACGCGTTGAAATTGCGCGGATGGTTGGGCGGTTGGGGTTAAAATTAACGAATCTTTTAATCTCAATGCGTATGGAAAAAATAATGTTTTTTTTTTTAATAAGAAACAAATTCAACAACTAATTTGGCAATTCAGTAAGTTTGCAAGATTACGTTTCAAACGAGCGAAATTTTCTGACGCGTGTGTCGGTATTCGAAATGGATATCTTTTTTTCCGGGTCTGGGATGTGGAAATTTTTCGCAGTAGGTACGCAAAAGGATTCGCAGCTGAAAAGTGTGGTTAATTTTTTTTCATCTTATTTTTGTTTTTCAACCCTTGCTTCAGTTTCAGGAGATTCTGATGACGAATTTTCGGGAGCTTTCCACCTTGAAATAACAAATATAAGCTAATCGGCTCGCGGCTCGCATTAACTCTTATCACAAGGGGTAAAAGAAAGTTGGACCTAATTCAGTTTGCAGGTGAAAGGAAAAAAAAAAAAAGAAAAAGAAAAAGAAAAAGAGAAAGAAGAAATTTCATCCAATTAATTTCGCATGACGTTACGTAACGCGTATGTATACATGTATATAATAGACATGTAATGTACATATATATTGTATTTACATATTTCAGAGAGCTTGCTAAGCACTCGTTTCGTCTCTGCTCGAGCGATTCTCTATTACATGATTCAAGGCTCAACACAATTAATCCGGCATAAGGAAGTTTCTCGGCATCCGATAGAATAGAAACTGCGAAGCAGCGGGATTTTATTTTCCTACTCGTTTCCTCATTACGAAACACCAGCCGTGAAACCGCTGTTGGGATTTTTCGGCGTAAACGGTAAAAACTCTCGAGTAGCAGAGGAAGGGAGGGGGGGGATGGGGGTGGATAAGTGAAAGAAAAGGAGAAGAAAATTAAGGAAAATAATTCGTTCTAAGAATAAAACTTTTATTTTTCCTTTTAGTCGGGTAAAAAAAAAAAAAATAAAATATTCCGAAGTCGTTTTCAGACTCGTCACGGAAGTCAGATGGTTCGCTCCGTAGCTTACAAAGCTCCGTCTTTAATATATACTCGGCGTTTAATTAACCGGGGCTATTCTTTGGCCGCGGTAATAGCCATTTTTTTTTTTTTTTTTTTTTTTTTAAATTTTTTTTCTACCCGACAACAAGTGAACCGAGCTAACAATAAGACATCAGAACAGTTCACCCTTTGCGAATTATAATATTTTATTTTTGAGACGTTGAGGGGTTAAAAATTTTTATTTTTTTATTTTTTTTACATCTGCAGACGCTCGGCAGAAGTATAATCGTGCACTTATTTGTAGAGAACTAATATATATATATATGTAACTGAATCGACTCTGCCGGCGGATGAAAATTTTACCTACATTCTTTGGGCATTTCGGCTTAAGGAAAATCACGCGCAATTAGCGAGGAACCACGAGTGGCTGCTGCTCCCTCGTCTCACTATGGAATTCAACAAGACAGACGTATCAGACCATCTCCACCTCCCCCCGTCACTGCACGCAACACAACCATGGCGGTTTATTTACTAGCCTCGCGAGATGGATGATCCTGGATGCAGTCACGTGGTTCTAATTTGGCCTCTATTACCTCGCTATAAATTTGCCGGTACAGTAGAAAAAGAGAGTGAAAAAAAAAGAGCGAAAGACGATACACACGAGAAGAAGAAGAAGAAGAAGAAGAACGACAAAAAACGAACTCGAGATGAATAAAAATCCGAGACAAATTGAATGGTCTTTCAAGTGACAACGTTACGAAAAATGTCCAGTTTTTAAAAAAGATACTCCATATGTATGTTTCTTGTTTTTTTTTTTTTATAAATCTTGTCTACAATCTACGTTTGTTTTTTTAACAAATTATACGATTTTGCGAGTCGCGTTGAAAAGCGGATTTATTCGAATGGAAAAACGAGCTTCAAACCGTCTTTGAAGTTTTAGCGGTCGCATGACGGAGAGGTGACGATTACTTCGTTATCGTACCTCGACTCCCGACGCTTACGGGCTATCGTATGTAATAATATATTATTATACATTACGTATGATGTACATGGGACAACGGCAGGCAAAGGCAGCTCTATCCAAAGACGACAACCGAGCAAAGACATCGACGGCAGAAGCCATTGTGCGTCTAAGAGCCCATCAGGTCCAAGACTCGCTCGCCTGCCTGCCGTTGACGTCACACACAATTCAGTCAACGGCCATGAACGATAGGTTGCATTATTATACCTTACGGGCAGGTTGTATATATATACGTTATACGTACATTATACATATACATATATATATATATATATATATATTTATTATACATATATATATAACACGATATCCGGTTTCACGAAACGCCGAAATTCATCCCCGTCCTGTAAATTTACCTATAACGTACCGTATTACACAATGCGTATAGTAACCGGGTTATATGTATTTTCTCGTAATTTTAATACACGGGGTAGATAAAAGTTTACTTGCATTTCTGCAATTGCATTTAGATTAAACTTTGACGTTCGAATTTTCGTAAACATATACATATATAATACGCTATGAAAAGAAATTTGAAGATTTGGTGGTAAACATAATATTGATATTACGTGTACGCAATTTATTCGCGCATTAATTAATGTGGACAATTTTAATTTTCATCGACCTTGGTGATGTCGGACAAGTAGTTGGTTTCGGAAGAAATCTAATTTTTCCAACTTTCAACGAATCTTCACGTTTTCGGATCTCTAGAATCCGAGAAACGGATTTGCAGAAAAACGTCGGTCTGTCCGACAAACTCTCGCGATCTAAATTGGCAAATATGATGTTGTTCCAAGTTTATTTATTTGTTCGATCGAGAAAAAAAAAATTGCTTACAAAGTTTTTACTTTCACCGTTCTGTTTCCATTTTGTTCGTAAATTTTTATACTTTTCCTCTTTTTTTTCCTACTATTTCACTCTACCGGCAAACCATACTTCTTCCTGTTCGCTGAAATGTATCGCAAAAAAAAAAAAAAAAAACCGTTATTTCGGCTGGTTTGTTTCTCTGTTTCTTATTCCTTATTTTTTTTTTTTATTTTTGCAAGATATCGCGTAATCGTTTTCAGGTGGCACTTTTTTTTTTTTGTCCTCATCCTCGTTGTTTTTTCTCCTTCGTCAATCGTCGAAATAAGTGTTCGCCGCCCACGTTCATCGATCATTCTCACATACGTAACTACGCGAGCGCGTGTAGGCGCGTGTTATACATATTCAAGCACTGTTTGCAAACGTAATACGTCCGCATTGTTGGCGAACCAGAGGTTATTATACCGCCCTTGCGCCGCTTTGGCCCGTTGCTAAAATGCCTTACCCTGTGCCGACAGCGATCGGGTCAACCAACGTACACCGTGTGCACACATGTGTACACGTGTATACGATTACCTGTATTACAGGTTCACCGTTGAAACCGAGGGCCTTTGCCAGTTGCTCAATTTGGGTTAATTAGCCTCGGCTAGTTACTAGGTATTAATTAGTTGTAACCACACAACCAAAACAGAATATTTTTAATTTTTGTCACAATTAGAAAAGAAGTTTAGAAATTTCTTCAACACCGTCACGTGTTTTTGCAATTTTTTTTTTATCGACGTTTCGAAATTTTGCGAAGCTCGATCGTCTTCGATGTCCGAAGTAAAAAGACCGTTTTTAGAAGTATGAGAAGCTCCGGAGAATCGATGAGCCGTTAGGTAGACTCTTATCTCGTGTGTTCGCTATTTGGAGAATCTTTTGGTAAATGGCAAATTTTCTTTTTTTTCTTTTTTTGGATCTTCTCAGCGTAGAATACGCCTCGATTTATTGCTCTCTTAGATTGAATTTCTGCCTCTTCTTTCGGCGTGCTTTCTATTTCCCTCCCTTCTTTTTTTTTTTTACATCATTTTTTTCTCTTCTTCTTGTCCACAACGATCAGATAAGAAGAATTACGCGCATTCTCGCTGCAGCTATTCAATATCGCACAAACATCTAATTGATTTTTCTTTTATCGCAGACTTTTCCCGTCATATTAATATTCACTCTTCTATCGTTTTTACGTGTTCATGAACGTGTGTCCAAGGACCTTCACTTCTAATAACAAGTCACACCGTGTATAACGTACAACGCAATTACACGGAGCTGGAATTATCGCATTTACTTCGTTACGAATTTTCTCTCTCCAGCAGAACGACGACGACGGGTGGATAAAATTTTTTTTCTCTCCCCCCTTATTAGATTTGAAATTTTCGTTTTCCTCCCTTTTTCCGCTGTCTGGCATTTAATCTTCACTCGGCTGGGTCGCCTGCTGCTGCTGCAGCAGTGACTGGCATAAATTATCGCCGCCGGCGTACTCAAATGAATAAATAAATGAATAAATATAAATAAATAAATATGCTGATGCAGTTGAAGCAGGAGAGTCGGCCGACTGAGATCAATTTATTATAATTAACGAACGAGCCGAACGCAACGGCCAGGCGAGGACTTTGCCGTCTTTCGTATCCCCCCTTCATCCCCCTCGTCGTCTTATTTCCTCGTGCACAATTCTCGAATACGCTGAAAAGCTCGCGAATCTTTTTGTCACATACGTATTTTTTTTCTTTCTTTTATTTTGTTTTTTTTTTCCGGACACGTATAAGGTATAATTATAATACGTGAAAGCCGACGGGTCACGAAACGCGAATTCGTCGACCTGGCCGAGGATGAGGATGAGGATGAGGATGATGATGCGGTTATTACAGGCAACAGCTCGAGATCACGCACCGTTGTATATAGGAAAGCTCTCGTATTTCCCGGTACGCATAACTATAAACTATACGTATGTAGGTGTAACCCATTTACACGAGAAAGCCTTCGCCGAATTTTCCTCGCCGGCAAAAGCAGGAGTGCAATTTTACGATCGGCTGCGAAACTTGGAACGACCCTTCAACGACCCTGCCGCGTTACCGAGTTCTGACGAAACAAACGGCGCGCTTCTTGGTGCAGCATATGTATTAAAACGAAACGATAACCTGGAAACTGATGGTCGGTGCCTCGGGACCGAGAGAGAAGGCGTGCGGAAACATCCACAACCTCTCGGCACTTCGGAGACACTAACCGCGCCTTCGAGTTTAAAGTAGGAAACGTCGTAAACACCTCCCACGCGTAGAGAGAGAGATAGAGAGAGAGAGAGAGAGAGGAGCGGGGTATTTTTAATACCTAGTACCTACCTTCAAAAGCGGCGCGTGCAGTATTTTAGGGACGGTAATTAAATTATTGAAAGTCATAATAGGAGAGTCGTTAACGCTCTTCTCTCTGTACGCTTTTCGACCCTTTGACGACGCCGATGAGAAACTACCAAGAAATTTCACCCCACGGCCGTCACGTTCCGTTACACTCTTTGAACTTTTATACGATTGTGTGTGTGAATGAATACAAGCTCTTGACTCGGAAGTAAATGCCTGGGTTTCGTTTATTTTCTTGTTATTTGAAAATAGGGATTCGTGCGCTCGATGCGTGCAATCGTCAGTTTTTTAAGAGGGGGTAGAAAATGATCGCTTTGTTTAATGTTTTATTGTGACTTGACTAGCGGATGGAAGTGAGGAAAATCAAATCAAATTTCAAAGATACGGATTTTTAATCAAAAATACTGAAAAGTGTTTTTTTATCGTCTTAAAAATTGACTCTTGCATATGTCCGTTTAAGTGGAGCTGTGTAGAAAACGATTGGCAAAACGGTAACCAAAAAGTATAGCAAAACTTGACTGAAAAGTACGGATATTTTGAAAATAGTTTTCGTCTGTCGAAAAGTGATTTTTTCCAATGAAATTTTGAAAACGAATAGATATCGATTCCGTAAACGACGAGTCTTGAGCAAACGGATCGCTGCGTGTGATTTTTCCTCCGAAAATACCTATTTGATTACTAACCTGAGTTCGAAATATAGGTTGGGTTAGGTTAGGTATACATACGCGAACGAACGAGCGAAAAGCGAGGTTCGAAAATTTATCTCCGAAAGAAAATCCGCAGGTTAGATAGCGAATTAGGGTAGTTAATAAATTACCCCCGATAAATATCTCGTTCAATTCGAGCCGTAGAATCGGATTTAGATTGAAACGGGATTTTGCATCGAACCCCTCGGATAGCAGGTAGATTGGCAATTTTATACCGATTATTCAAATGCGAGCTTTTCAAAATTTACGTCCGATATCTTGTGTGTTAGATTATACGTTTCATGGCCAAATTTTAATATCTACAAGAGAAATAATCCCACCATTGTGCGGTATACCTGAGAAATGTCGGTATTGCAAGCGGCAAAAAAACGTACGAATAAACGAATTACGAACAAAGCTGGATGCGAGAAGGAAAATAAAATGAAATCCAAACAGTGAAAAGGAAATGGCAGTAAAGTCTCGTCGCAGCTGACCCGGTAAGCAGAGGAACAATGGAATCTTAAAAAATTCGCGGGTCGTTCCGGGTTCACGTACACGTAATACGACACGAGCACGAAGCTCCTTTTCCCTGTTTATTACATTCCCCCCTCACCCTTTCACCCTGCAGCATTTTTATTTCCCTTGGCTTTGAACAAGGTTCTTTTTCGGGTGCGACTCGGATGTGGGTGAAAATGTAGAATGAGCAGAAAATAAAAAAGCCACAATATCGAACTTACAATCACGCGGAAATCGGTTTTTGCACAATTTCGAATGCCGCGATGTCGTAGTATCGCAAAGTCGAAACCCAGCTGGATCAAAGTATACGAAAAAGTTCAAACACGGAATGGCCAGATGCTATTTTGACGCTTCTACTCGCAGATTTTCTGCATTTCGAAAGTTCTGCGACGTGTACCGATGTTTTTGCCGTTTTTGAAAATCCGTTCTTCCACCCCGTTTATTTTCCAATATTTCTGATCGCGGTCCCGAATTTGCCGGAGGAGAAAGCAACGAAAGGTTTATACGCAGAGTCGGATTAGTAGCGAGATTTTAGAGTGAAAGTCGGGGATTTTTGTCCCTGTTATAACTCTCCGTTCTCCCCTCGCTCGCCGTAACTCACAACGCCCGTTGCAAGCTCACCTCCCGATGTCCTCTGCGCCCAAGGATCGAGATGGGCGTCCTTTTTCTCTCCCTCGTGGTTAACCTCACGCGTCGCGCCGGGTTAAGGGTGAGAAAAAACACGGGACCGGGCTGGTCAGCGACGGGGGTGAATTGGAACGGGGGTTGAAATTATACCGGAGCACTGCCCGAAGCGAGGGAGGGGAGGAGCGGCGAAGAGAGGGTTGGAGAGGGTGCGAAGCGACGCGGGGGTTGCCCGGAAGAAACCAAGTGGAAATTACCGCGACACAAACCCGCTTATACCGTACAGATTGAGGATCTTCTCTCTCACCGCAGCTCGGTTCAACCCTGCTCCACGTGTAACGTGGTCCTTTGATTTTACCAACGCTAGGTAACCCTGACGATGATCGAGGCAGCTTCTGTACGCACTTGGGATCCTCTGTGCTTCGGGGACGTGATTAAGAATATAATTATTGTTAATATTGTACGCTTCGTGGATCGGAATGTATTTTTCGATCTTTCTAGTACAGGGGTAGGTAGAGCTTTCAGGAATAACGGAACAATTTTTATCTCTCAATATTTTTCACGTTTGGTATTCCTTCGTCGAACGGGTGGCGACGGACTAAGAAAATTTAAGGAATTTACGCGGAAAAGGAATTATGACGGATCATAGGGAAAGACTTAATTTTTTTTGGAAAGCCTTTTCATACTTTAGATACGCTTCGTATATTCAGTTGTTCAATTTCTAATTATTTGGGTGAAACGAAGCAATGTTAGGTGTTTTTTAGATACAAATTTATATATTCGAGGCCTCCAACTTCTGGTGGTTTTGGTCATAAAAGCTGCACAATATTACCTAATTGTAAGTTTTGTGGGAAAAACGTCAGGGAATTTTATTTTGAACAAAATTGTCGCCACCTTGTTTCTTACACTTTTGAACAGTTGTTCGCTGTATAAATTTGATTGTACCGTATTCGAGATACAAGGGTAATTTGTTTGAAAATTTTTATTTCTCAGTCAATTTCTTCTCTAATCACGAAATTGTTTGCGCGTTTTTTCTTTAAAGATATTATTCAAACAGCCGTGACAGGTATTCGGCGAAACGCAACCGGGAACAGACGAGTTGAATTTTTTTCAAAAAATCGAAATATGTATATTACACTTTTGTTTTTGACGCATGAAAAACGTGCATCGAAGGAAATGTACGGAGATTCGAGAGGTGAATAAAATCTCGTATAAATATGAGCGAAATAAAAGAGGAAAAGCAAAAGAACGCAAATAAAGAGAGAGAGAGTAAAAAGAAAGAAAGAAACTCAAAGCGAGTAAATAAAAATCCTGTCAAACTCAGTCGACTCACATCAGTCGGATTTATCATTCGGATGAACATATATATATATATATATATATGTATATATGTATATATATGTACGTACATGCGTATAGAGGGAAATCTACATTCATGGGAAAAGCGACACGATGCGGGCTGAATGAACAGCCGAATGAATTTCGATATCCACGAGTGGATGTACAACAATTAAGGGGAAATTGAAACAGGTTTACTCCGGTGTTTTTATAAATAAATTCAGGCGCTTTCGCCGTCGTCGTCGATGCGTCGTCAACGTTTAAAACAGCCGTTCATTCGAGCTGACGAACCTTCTAATTACGCCCTGTGCTACAGCTACGGATGTATCTACAAAAACATTTTCACGGTTATAATACCTGAAATAGTACCGCAGAGGAGCAATTATTTTTCGTTATTTATCTGTGGAAATATGCGCCGAGTCTGTTGTTGCTGAACAATTATAGAGGCGGACGGCGTATGTTTGTTTGTTTGTTTGTTGTTATTTTTTTCATCGTAATTAAAATTCTGTGAAATCATTATCGTCATGCTCCGTTCTTTCCACGCACATCCTGTATATCGTTTATTATAAAATTGATTCTTAGTCAGCTGTATTTATTTAAAGCAGTAAACTTGTGCTGCATGAAAACGATTTGTCGGATGAAATATCAGGCGCGTATCCGTCTGCCATGCTTATGCAGATGTTGTTCGAAACGTTGATTAACGCAGATGATTAATTCAAGATTCCCGAAACGCGAGTTCAATACTTATTCGGTTTATTCATCGGGGAGGGTGACGAACGAAGGGTGCGCAAGGCTCGAATACCCTTCGGTATTATATTCTCATTGGTTATATTTTTACATTCCCGTTGACATTTCGCCCTCTCTCCTCTCCTCTCCACCATGCACCCGGCACTTGAGAGGAACACAGCGGCGCGGCGGAAGGTTTTTATGATATTCCGTTGCCGCTCTGCTCTTCCCCTAACAACGAGACAATGAGAGAGGAAAAAGTAAAAAATAAAAAAAAACTAAAGAAACGTAGGGAAATTGACTACCCTGACAAATATTTGCTTATTTACTCATTTGCCAGACTTGTTTATTTTTCGCGCGGTATGCCGAGTTCCCGTGTTACGTATGGTAGGTACGTGATACCTAACGATAATATTACCCTATTGCGAGTCTAATGTGACATCATTCACGCGGTGACAAAAAAAAAAAAAATCGTAAGACATTATTTTCACCGTGATGGAATATTTTTTTTTATTTTTCGTTCCTTCCTCCTCCCTTTTCTCTTTAATCGTCATCGCGGTGCACGAATGGTTAATTTTTAAACGAATCAAACGAAATCTATGTACCTACGTTAAATTGGTATACATGTATACATACCTACACCCATATGTGACGGTTGGATGCATAAATTTTGTAATACGTACCTGTGTTTTGACGGTAAACAAATCGATTATTGGACTTGGTAATCTAGTTTATTACGGTACTGGGAATTTACCGATGCGGGCTTAATAAAAATGGAGTAAAAGGGGAGTAAAATTATACACGGACAGTTTTCTGTTTTGAATAATACATGCGCGTTGTCATGTCCGACTTGCGGCGATATGATACTGCAGGTGAAAATTGTTCCTTTTATTCGTGTCGCGGTAATTTGAAAAATTCATCAAATCAACAAACAAAACTAATTGAACGAAGTATCAAATTTACGATGTTATGCTAATTACACATCTCGAATGAAATTGTTTATTTTTTTCTCTATTACGCCAATTTTTCAATTTCAAAACGGAAACACCTTCGTGTATTTTACGTATTTATATACCTATCGAATTTGCCTACGATTCGTGATATTTGTCCCTAAATCGCAAATAAGTAATTTCTCGTTGTTTTATTGTTTGTTTCAGGTAAGCCTGAGAAAACTCGTTACTTGTAACTACACCCGTACGGCTTTAATCGCACCTTAAGACGATCGCTTTCAACCAGCTCTCGGTAGGTATTACGTTCACATATACGTATATACATTTAAAGTGAAAGAGAGAGAGAGAAATTGCGTATTTCTCTTTGTCGCAAGGCGACGATTGTTTCAACCTTCCGCACGAGGGTCACCCGACGAAATTCCCCTGTTGTTTGGGGCTCAGATTTGTTCCGTCGACCGAGGCCGAAGCTCAGTTAAATGTCCGCTCTATTACCCCTCAATTCCCAGCGCGGGAAATCGATGGATCTGTTAAGATTCGAAAGCAATTGAAGAAGAAGAAAAAACGAAAAAGAAAATTCACGGAGAGGTTTATTTTCCCTCGCGCTCTTCTTCTCCCGCGTTATAATATAATATCCTTAATTTTGGTAAATACACGTACTTGGAATACGCGGTTTTTAGCCTTGACATGCGGTAAGAGAATCCCTCAAAGCGCTCTAACCTTAGTCTAAAGGAAAAAATCTCCCGAAGGATCTCGGAGTCCTTTCGCCCCTCATCGAACTTGTACTTTGCCCGGTAGTCTTTTGCATTTATTCGATTTATGCGAGGCTTTGAGATGACGAAACGCGCGCGAATCTCTCGGTAAATTTCCAATCGCTGCTTCGAGTAATTTCCGATCGTTGTCGCAATTTGTCGGGAAAAGCTCCGTCGGCAAATCGTTCGTGATTATTACACGATATTCCTATAGTTCTTGTCTCTTACATCTTTTTTTTTGTCGTATTCTTTCGTTTTCTATTTCCCAACACACACACACACACACACACACACACACACACACACACACACACACACACACACACGGGGCCACGTTACCTAGTTTATGTTTGCTGGTTTTTCTCGACCTTTTTACTTTTCATACTCGCCGAACCTCGCGTGCATAATAACGTAACTTGCGTAGTTAAAGCAAAGAAATTTCACGATTCTTCTTTCTTTCGACTTGCAGTTATGGAAATAATTTTTCACTCACGCTTCAGCGATATTTTTCGTACCTACCTCGGACTCGAATTTTCTATCACGCACGCAACCTGCGTCCCCCTTTCCTCTCTCCTTAGCTTCTCGCACACCGGAAAGTAATACCTGCGACTTGTGTCACGTGTACGTCGTTCGAAGTTATCGCGGCGGAAAGTTTTCTTCACGAGTTTTTAGTTGTTTTATAAGGGAAGTTCTTTTTCCCGCTTTCTTTCTCTCTCTCTCTGGATTCTCGATTCTCGATTCTCGATTCTCGATTCTCGAATGACCCACTGCGCAGACTAATGTCGATATTATATTTTCGGGAAGACGGAACCCTGCCGAGGAAGATCGTTGAGAGAAGGCGAGAAAAACGATTAAAGTTTCTTATTCACGACGCCTAATGTTAGTTTCGAATTTGCATTCACCCACGAAAATGTGGCAAATTTTCATTGCGACAACTTAATTCCTCCCTGTGTGTGTGTATTTTTTTCCTTTCCTTTTTCTCCCTTCCTGTACCTTTCTCTCTCTCTCTCTTTCTCTTCAAAGATTTTATAAGTTTTCAAATATTCTTTCTACCTTTCCTTGGTCTTCGTCATTTTCTTTTTTTTTTTTGCTTTTTTCTTTCCTCCCTCGCCTTCCGTGATTCTATTTATATATTTCACCCTCCCGAGAACGCGCCGCTAAGGCGGAGTATATGAAAGAGAATCGATCGAGGTCCACTCGACGACTGCAGGGGTCTGTTATCTCACGTATTTTTTCTATACATCTATCCTCTGACCACCTTTGTCCGAACCTTGCGATCCAAAAGATTCCGCGAGACCGGAGCGTGTCCGGTCATCCCTCTGAGGAATATATTAATTTTCTGGATGAAAAAATGACAAAGCTAAGTTAAAATAACCGCGATCGGATCAAAAGATATCCTCCCCCTTATTCCCCTCCACCGCCGTTAGAGATAGATAAGCTGTTCTGTCTCACTTATCGATTTGTCCCCGCATTTAATCCTCCAACGCAGCTCTGCGTCGGTCATCAAATCCCGTTTTATCTACATCCTGAGAGAAAAACACAAACGATTTTGTCGTTTGTAAAAGCGTTAGGATTGATTTTCGGCGCTTGCGGTAATAAAGTAAAAAAAAAAAAAAAACTAATCTAAAAGGTGAAACGATTACCCGATTAAAATTTTTACAGGACATCGTTACGAGCAGGTATATATCTACGAAATTTGACGAGGACAACAACAACATGTATACGAATTACGGATCCGTTTATACATATTGTTAACAAAGGCGTGGAAAAATATTTGGACTGCTTTGATCATCGTTTCATAATTCAATCTTCAAAAGAATATATTTAAAAAAAAAAACTCCGTTGAATATTTTTCCCACGGGGTTATATTTCGTGATAAATTCAATATAATTGAATAGATTAAATATTTTTTTTATACAGGGGGGAAAAAAATAATTAGTGTTTCACAACCATTCTGAAAATTGATACAGCCATCGTGATGAAAAAAAAACCTTTCATTTATTCATAACTCTCGATTTTCACATAGAGTAACGTAACTTGTTGGTAAAATGTAACTTCATCCCGCAGCTGCGCCTCTCTGCTCGAACAACTAACGAGCATTCGTCGTCGAAACGCTCTCACGAGGCATTTCCAAACATTAGCAATTAATTCAAACGTCCGTCGATCGATCTACGCGTAGAACGGGATTCGATTCGGTATCATTCGGTCGAACCAACCCCCATCACCGTGCCCTTTCCCACCCCCACGGGGAATCCGGCGGGTGAAATCGTTCCTGCACGCGGTGCAGTCTGCATTATCCGCACGTGCATGTACGTTGGTATACCTGTAAGTTCCGATTCGTTAATGCCTGTGTGGGGGGAGGGGTATGTTCGGCAACGTCGACGAGGGGCTTGCGAGCCGGATGTGACGTCAGTTGCCTGTCATAACAAATTACTGCGGAGCGCCGACTCCGACGCAGAGGAGGTACTACCCTCCGATCTGTATACCTGCTCGTGGAAGCACTCGGTTGGTATCCTTCCGTGGATCTATCCACAGGTATACAACACACGTGCGCGTGTGTGTTAGACACACATTGACGATATGCCGACACTCCGAGCCGTGAATTATCACCCCTGATCATTTTGGCAACCGGAGTTTCATCTCGAGGCAAAATGAACTCGGATATTTGAGATAAGGATGGTGCGGTATGTGCTCGGAACGAAACGATCACGCCGTCGCTGAATACCCTGTAAGATATTGCTTTGAACAAAGATATCCATTTTATTATATACTGTTTTTACGCAATGGATAATATCGTTTCAATTGTCGTAGTTATGTTTTTGGATTATCCGTTACGTCGAGTTACGTCGAGTTACGTCGGAGATCATCAATGAATGTACGAGCTTTTCAATTTGGTTTGAAACCGAACGTCGTTGGACACGTACCTACGTTAAGATTAAATATTTTGCCAGGGCGTGAGATTTTTCAGTTTAGGAAAAATGTTCGTCGTTGTGAAAAACAACTGCCGTTGAACTCGTGTACATATATACGCTGACTTATTTCGTTATCACGTAGGTATAAGTGAAAAGTGGCCTTTGCGTGTGTAACTTTCGAAGAAGACGTTGGAACGCCGAGTTATTCGGAAAGGGGGTAGTGAAATCGATTAATTGAACTTTTTCGACAATGCCCGAACCCTTTTCCGAGGCGAAGCCGCAAGCTTGCGATGCAGGGTGGAATGCGTGGGTTATTATTTCTTTCGGGTCAGAGGGTCCTGAGAGCGGGCAGATATTATCGCGGTATTCTACGTCCCTCAAACAGTAGTAAACTTCCGAAAGTTTTACCGTGGCAAGCACCTAGGGGTGAAACCTGGTCCATGTTCGTTCCGTTGCGACGTGTCTCGAGTCTCCATTCCGCTCTTTCGAGCATAATCGTAACATTGGTCGGTTCGTCCCACTGTCCTGCACTTATAATACGTGCCTCGCAAGCTACGCGAGGTGGAAAAAAAGTAAGGGAGAAAACGAACCGTCGAGGAGAGGATATACCGCGAAAAAGGAGTCGAGTAGCCACAAAATTCGAACGTGCCATCCGACGATTCTCGAAGAATTCTCCTCTTTTTCTTGGGAACATTTCCTTCTCTGCTTTGATATTTGCCTTCTGTTATCGGAGAGTGATTATTTTGTGGCAAAAACTTGCCGCAGTTACGCGACAGATTTTCCGATATCCCGATCTCGGATCGCGTGAAACCTCGTTTCGCGAATAATTATCACAGAGATTATTAGACTGTTCGACAAGAGACTACCAGTGGTACACGATAGAGTTTATTCCCGGTATAAGAGACAAAGTCTCCGACGTTTAGTCCGAAGGCGAACGATTTCTCTTACAATCTATAAAAGCCCAGAAAGACGTGTATACGAGATAGATCGAAAGAGAGATCGAGAGAGCGAGAGAGAGAGTGAATGAAATGGGCTGGGGGCGGATGGCGAGGTTGGTAAGGAGGGATGAGGAGCGGCAGAGACGGGAGATGGAAGGTTGCCGACATGGCGGATAAATTTCCTGAACAGGAGATTACTCCAATAGCAGTTCCATTGTTCCCGTTGTTATTGATAACTTCACTCCACTTCACTCCACTTCACTCGACTGAGCCGTACCATCCTTGGCATCGCCAAGATGATGAGTATAACCTGCCACCGTTGCAGTTTTCAGTTTTGGATTCAGTTTGCGGATGGGTTGGAAGCGATATCGATTTCGGTTATAGGTAGTAGGTACGATATAATAGAAGACCTCGTCTACTCGACCATGCCGAATTTATTTGACAAATGCACAGTGCTCGATTCTTTTCGCGTACCATACCTTACACACACCTACAACGACGGGGTAAAAAAGAAGTTGATAACGCGGGCGGCGACGCTCCTCTCGATCGGTAATGGCGATTCATCAGCGGCAATATATTACATCCCTTGTTTGCCCGAGTCCCCGTAGAGCCATTCGTCGGACTAATGGACGCGGTTGAGTCAATTGTACCCGCGGTCCGTAGGTAAATCCCCTTGTCCGAAGGACAAAGACTAGACGTGTTGAAGAGTCCTGTTTCAACGTGGTTCACCCCAAAATCTTGTCCCGTATAACTCCGGGATTAATTGCTTCGGAATAGGCTGCCGCGTGTACCGATTCAGATATACCCGTTATCCAGATGCCCGGGTTATTTGGGCAAACCCGGGAGCTAAGCTGCAGTCTCGCCCGATGAATGAAGACTCTCCAATTTGTATTCAATAAACGACGATCCTCCGACGGATCCCGCGATCCTTGACATACCAGACCCGTTAATACTCTCCGAGTCAAGATTATATATTATACATACACTGTCGAAAAAGTCAAGTAGCATTATTATTATCTAAATTCTTAATCGTTGTATGCTCCTTGCGTCGAGTAAAATAGTACGTTATGTAACAAGGGAATAAAGTCGAAGATTATTCCCGCGGTCTGGTTTACCGCCCGAGTCAAGCGAGTATAATATCATCTCATATTTCCCGCAAACGCGTTAATAGGGAATAATATCCTATTTCCGTCCCGCTTCTTACCTCAAAAAAATTTAACACCGTGGTTGAGTCGGGAATAAAACTTATTCAAAGACCATGTTTCTGTCATGCGATTTAGCGAAACGAAGAAAAGAATACTTTGTAATGATAACAATAATAGCTGGCGGATAAAATTGACCGTAAATCATAGCCTCTAAAATTTCAACGGGTATCAAGAATTTTCCCTATAACAAGAGTTTACGCTTCAGTTGGGTATGTAATGGACAGGTTTCGAACGGAGCTCGCGCGGTAGCGATACGGAATCGGGAAGGGTATTATTTTTGCCAATTTGTAAGCTGTCGAATTTTCGGATGCCATGCGGTCGATGGAGAGGAAGGATTTAGCATCGCGGTGCCGAAGGACTCCGGAGGATGGAGATTCGCGACTTTTCTTTTTTTTTTTGCCGTGTCGTATCAGCGAAAAGGTGTGCGATATACATATATATTATATAATCTTTTCGTATGCGTTTATCTATGTCACACCGCGCATCCTTTGCCAGACAAGCGCCCAACCAGCACTCAACTCTACGAGACTCTGTATAGTATAATATGTATAACGTATAGCAGCTATAGCTAGAACTCAGTCGGTCCGAAACGACGAAGACGCGCCTCTTCTTCTTCTTCTTCGTCTTCTTCTCCTTCCTCCTTCCAAATTCCGTCCCAAATTGAATATTGGTGGGCAAGGCGATGGCGATTGAACGGACGAGAGGCACTCCGTCTTTTTCGAGGGCCCGATTCTCCGGGGTGGAAAGCGGGCGGCAATGTCTACGTGCGAAAGGGAAGCTTCCACCTCCCCGTGTCATCTACTCTTCACCCCCAGCAAGATTCTTTTGATCCTTTCCCGAAGCTTCGACGTTGCCATCAGTACTCGATCCTGGGATCATCCGACGTGTTCGAGTTACACCCCGGTGAACAATTGCACGATATACTTGGACCTGAGCTCCATTTATACACGTGCGAAGTAAACACACACACACACATGCAACTATAAATGTATATGTGTGTACAGGAACGTAAATACTTTTTATCCCGGTGTCGTCGCGTCGGTGAAGAAGAGATTGCGAAAGGGTGTCGAAACAGAAGTGTTCATCCTCTTGCTTTGCCACAGTGCCGTCGGTGGGATTCCTTTCACTATAACTTGTAGAATGAATCCTGCCTACCAATTATTGACATATTTTGTATGTATACAGTTGGTTTATTTTATTTATTTATTTTTTTTTGTATCGTGGTTCAATTAATCGTTCACCAATCAACAGCGAACTGCGCCTAACAATTCCGCAGTTGGCTGTTCTAGTCTTTTGTCCGAAAGATTAATCGTCTCGGAGAAACTTGGATAATAGTTTTTGTTACCGAAAGAAGAGTATCGCATCATCTTGATGTCCCTATTTCGTTTTCAGTGTTGATTTTTATGATCAATGATTGATTGAATCCCGAGACGAAAACATTAAACTAATACATATATGTATATAATTTCGTTGGGCTTACACGTAAGAGTAATTAAAAAATATTTCGTCTATTGGTAGCAGCTTCTAAATATTTTCCAACCTCCTCCAGGTTTTACGACAATTTTGATTTTTTGCAACATTTGTCACAACTTTTTCGAGTTGCATCTTGAAAGGAAAAAAAAGTTTAATATGTAATCAGTCACCCTAATATACATACATATATTGTACGTAGTTTTCGTTTGGGTTCGTCGACCGATTTAGGAGCCCTTTAAGAAAGTGCCGCAAACTTGAACCCCGGTCGATCCGCTTTTTTACAAGTCGACTCCACAGCTTGGCGAGAATCGAGAGTTTTTTTCCCCATTTTTTTTTTTTTTTTATTTATTTATTTATCTTTTTTTTGCCACTTTTGCGAAGAGGAGACAAATTTTTATGTGCAGAGTCTCATATGACCGGCACACCGAACATCCCCGCCTCCCCAAGCTTTGTATTTCAGGCTCTCTCGCTCCCCCTCATCCTTCGGCACTCAATTAGTTTGATTATACCAGTCTGCGCCCTTGGACACCAGTTATTTGCACGAACTGTACGGTCGAATGGATCGGTTTATACTTTTTCCGTTCAACTGGAATTCAACGATTCAATGAAAAAAATCGAAAATAAAAATACAAATAAGAGATAAAAATACAAAAATCATTTGACAACTGCGCGAACGAGCTAATGGTTCCAACTCGAAACGCGTGATGAATAAAAGTCACGAAAACTATCAACTGCAGTACCTACCGATTTTTTGTGGTTTTTTTTTTTTTTTTTTCTCTTTTCCGTTTCAAAAACCGTAATATTTTTTGCGAAATTTTTACAGTCATATTCTGGGTTTATTTTTGTTAATCCTTCTATGAGCTCGACCATTCTGTCATTTTATTGCACGGCCGTGTAACGATAGATTTATAACAGTGTAAAAACTTTACTCCGCGATTCTTTGCCTTTTTTTGATTTTCTCCTTGGGAGAATTCTCGATTGTACGCGAACACGTAAAAATGAAAATTTACCCTCATTTAACGAAAGTGAAAAAATTACACTTTTTCTTAATCATCTCGGCACAGAATCGCTTCTTTCTTCACGTCAGCATTTAATAATTTTCATACGAAGTCGAAGTTAGCGACGTTAATGCAACTAATCATTGAAAGAGAAGGGATGTTATTTTTCAATTTTATAACAACTCGAAGGTGATGCTGCATTGTCGTTTACTGAATTCCAGCCAACCCTAAAGTTGCGAAACAATGAGTTTGCCCAAAATTTGCATTATCACAATAACGTTACGAACTCTAACCTCATTTCACCTTTCAAGCCACGAGGTACGCGTACCCTATAAATCCATTCCCACAATATTGTCGATATACTGATTCTTTAGTTGCGATTTTTTATTTGTCTATCTATTTATTTTTTACCTAACTTCACCGCAATTCATTCCTCAAAGGGTTCAACAATCGCACGTCCCTTTTTATATACGCGTAGGTACACGGAAGTAATGTAATGGAAGTTAAAGAAAAAAGGGGGATGAGTGGTACATTGTTGGGGTTAGAGTGACCCCTAATTGTAACAAACAACCGCTTTTATCCAGCGCTATGGACTGTCGGAATTTACACCTTGACGAGAACCGCCCGCCCTCCGCATTTTTCCCCGCATTCACTTACTTTTCATCTTTCTCATCCACGCGTGCGTTACGCCCTGCACTTACACGCACATATATATATCCATATATACATATATATATATATATATATTTTGCCGAATTAAATTTTCTCCTCCCTTTTTCCCCGGCTTTTCTTACATTCCACGTTCATCGTTATTTACATTCTTAAAGTCCGAGGAACTTTTTTCACTTTATTATCACTTTTGGTATTTTCTTTCCTTTCTCTTTTTCTTCTTTTCCTTCCTCTTATATTTTCTTTCATCCACCCCTTAAATCCGAACCGATAGCGAAGGGGTGGCTGATGTACGTCGAGCGTTTCGTTGAGCGACGACAACCCCTGCGGGAGGAAGATAATCACGAGTGACGTGCAAGACGCCACGTTGAAATCATTGGATCGTTATCCTCTACGTATTCCAGGGATTTTCATTTGACCACCAGTAGAAACAGCTGTATGTTATCGGACACGTTTCTCCTGACATCGGTGTAACATAAATGCTCTATAAATCTGGTACATCCGATAGCAAACACGTGTACTTGGTACAGCAGAAAATTCGTCGCGGCTGCGTGATGTATGTCAATTAACGGAACGGGTAAAGATTTTTACCGTCCATGTAATCAACGCCTGTAGTTTTCTCTTTTTCTTTTTTCTTCGTTTTTCTTTTTGCCTGCGCGAGACGGGCATGAAGATTTGACGAAACTGATTGCGAAAATCAGACGGATGCGGGAAAAGCGACGGAGTCTCCGTCGTCATGCCGCTGCACTTGTCCAGATGTTATATATATATATATCGCCTCGAGTTATAAAATTTTTATTCAACTTTCATTTACTTTGAAGTTGCGGTAGGGAAATATAATTACAATGTTTCAGAGGAGCGTCGCGGAGGTTTCGGATGGATCGGATGCGAAACTCGGCAGAGACGAGGAGGGCCGAGGAAATATTCGAGGTAGTCTAGAGTCTGGAGTCTGGAGTCTAGAGTCTAGAGTCTAGAGAACCCCCGAGCTTTTGTTGAACGGCATTAACCTCCGGTTCTCTCCGCTACATCCGCGTCTACCTCTGTCTATATTGTATAACCCGTACATGGCCATCCACGTTACATATACGTATATATTTGTATGTATACGTAAGGGAAAAGATCTCGTTGCAGAGGCTGTTAAGCCGAGGTCTCGTGCGTTGTGAGCTTGCTTTTATACTATACTCGATGGGAAGATACGTAAGACGAGGGAGGAAAGAGAAAAGCTCGAGTATCGTTGATCAACGCGATAATCAAGATCGCGCGTTGTTTACTTGGAATTGTTGAGAAATTTCCTGCGGCGCATCGCGTTGAAAATATATTACAGTCTCGTACACCTGAACGTTACTTACGCTGACTGAACTCTGCAGTGCAGTGTTATTTCGATAAATCGGTGGCTGCAGGCAGTTCTGTAAATTTGTATGGTGTCGACCTGATGCCAAGGAAACGAAATATCGCGGTGGTTTATTTATCGGTGAATGGTAATGCGCGGCGCCCGATTCATTTCCTTGACTCGAGGCTAGGAGTCGACTCTGTGGCTTTTGTAAAACTTGACTCGAACTTGGTTACCCTCCGCCATGGCACACAGAACCTACTTTATACAACCGTGTGCTGCAAAGCTCACCGCACCAGTTCTCTCAAACTCCGTGCTGTGCAGCAGTATTCCACTTTATACCTTATACCTTCTTGAAATTACTTTGCTTACTCTTTTTTTTTTTTTTGTTTTCTCTCAAGTTTTTATCTCGCTTCTTACAGAATGAGTGAGTCAAATGAGGGAGAAACAAGGGAGAGGAGGGATAGTCGTCGCGTGCACGCTTCGGAGAATATGTAAAACGACTAAATGTACTCAATTTTTTTTTGTTTTTTTTTCGTGCTTTGACTGTAACAGATAACGTGACGACGATGCGCATTGATTAGCTCGATTTTTCACTTCAGCATAACACTAATAAACGCGCCCAAAAACGCTCTTGCACACGCGTGTTTGGAATTTCGTATCGAATTCTCCCTCCCTCTTCTCTGTAATACGCTGGCCTTGTCGCCTCTCGTTTTTACCCCTCCCCTCCTCCAAGACCGCAAAAACCGGGTGCCGAGAGCGGACCCAACAATGCTTTGACATATCGCCCTGTCATCGCCATCGTCTTGCAGCAACCCTCAAACTCCCGGTCGACCCGCAGAAAATCTCGTCCTACCCCATCAACTTTCTCTCGCCTCTAGGTCACCCTCTCCGCGTCTGTCGGCCAACGTGAATTTCTCCTCTTTCGCGCGAGGTCTGAAAATTATTCGAGACGGCGTGTCGATTCCTTTTGATTCATTTTATTTTATTTTCTCACTTCCTACGTGTTTTTTTTTTTTTGTTTTTCATCCACTCCCACAATGGATACATATACGTGTACAATATATCCATGCATATATGTATACAGGTACGGAAATCCGTGTGTAGGTTGCAATTGGAAACCATTAAAAGGGTCCATTAGAAAGGAAGAGTTGGGAAAAAGGTTTAATGGCGTGTGAGAAAACAGCTGCCGGGTGAGACCCTTCTCATCTCAATCTTCGCTGCTTCACCCTTATTTCCGTCTTTTTCTTTTTTTTTTTTTTCTAGCGCCTCGACTTCTTCCTTCCTTCCTCTCTCTCTCTCTCTCTTCTCTCTCTCTCTCTCACGCTTCTATCCATCTTCTCATCCTTTTTTTCTTATCTCTATCTCCGTGAAGGGTATGTGTTTGGGTATCTTTAGGGGCTATCCGCACCGCATCTTCTCCCTTGTCAACCCGTGTTGTTGCTGCCCATTTTTATTACGACAGGGAATTAAGGACTCGTTTTTCTTTGTTTGTTCGATGGCGGACTCACTCGCGGCTGAGAGAAAGCCGAGCGTTTCTACAGTCTGTTTTCTTTTCCTTCTTTTTTTTTTTTTTTTCATTTCTTTTGTATTCTTTCACAAGTTTCTTTGGTTATCAGAGTTGCGAGACGTTCGGACGTGTATGAAAAAAAAAATATGTATATATATATATATATATATATATATATATATATGTATAGAAGATTTTTCGATGTTTCAAAGAGTTTCCTCGATTATACTCTTCGCCGTTCCCCATTTTTCTTCCAATTCCCAGTTTCATTTCACGCGACCCGAGCCAGGTTGAAACTTTCAAGATATTCTTCGACTCTATATATTATCCCGATAATTGGCACGTCTCTTTGCCGAAGGTGTTTTATATGCGTAGGTATAACAATACGTATATATTTATATATGTCTATACGATTTTGATTTACGAGCAGATGGTATCGGGAATATAAATTCATCTTTCTCGTTTACCAGTTTCGCAAGTTTAAATTTTTCTTACAACTAATCAGTAAACGGTCTGCGAGCAATTTATATACTTGGGAGAAAAAGAAGTGTATATAACTCGACGAAAAGTCCAGATAATTTTTCAGTGTATAAAGTTGAGAAAAAGAAACAAAAAAAAAAAAAGAAGCGAACTCCCGATCCCTTTTTCGCACACCCTGAGAATCGCTTCAGCTCCGTTTATCTACTCCTGTATATACATATATATACTTATATACAAATATGCATATAATGCGCGTCGTACTTTCTTGGTATAAACTTTCACCGAGGTCTGAAACTCTCGAACGGAAATGATAAAAGCCTCAGCCAGGTTTTCTTTCGTCTTCTCTTTGAGGTTGGTAACCGTTGTTGTTCCTCCTAGGTATAGATAATTTGAACTTTCCGTGAGGCATGCAAAAATCGAACTCTCTAGACGAGAAATAAAAGGATTAAAGATCGATGGAAAAATCTCGTGAGTCGCAGACTCTGGATAATAAAAAGAACAGGCAAAATAAAAAGAGGAGGCAAAAAATATAGTCGATTCCAGCACTAGATATCGGAGTTTAATCGCTCCTTCGATGAGAGCAGCCGGGGCAACAAGGATTTGTCGACGAAAGTCGTCTGCTATTTTCTTGCCAATTAAGATCCCGTTTCGCTGTGACAATCGTAGCGAAGACCGAGACACCGAAGGCAGGTGCGACGAATCCAGTCTTATATTAACGCGCGTTTCATATTCATGACTAGACGAGTGCCATTAGCGAGTCGATCTCGGTACCGTCGAAAATCGTCCGAGTCGTCGAAACTCCGGTCTTTGGAATCTCGTCTCGTTCTCGTTTGCGTCACGTGTTTCCCTCGCTGCAAAATGTGTTTCTCGAATAAGTCGTCACATCGCAAGCAACTCCCGCAGCACGTTCCGCAGGCAGGAGATACTTTGGATAGTCAAATACAACGGTCGAGATCTGAAGTTCGTATCTATCGCTACGGGAATTCGAGTCTAAGCGACGAGTACACTGCAGCAAGGATCTGTTTCCTCGTTATTCGAGTCACAATGATCGTTATGCATTCACCGAACCTTGGTTAGACGCACTTGCTTCTTGGTATACACATGATCAGGGAAAATTATGCCAAAGCTTTTGATACGAGCCGAGTGTACTTTCCGTTCCATTGACTAGATACGATCCGAAACTGAAGTGACTTTTTTTTTTTTTTTTTTATCCTCTGTTTTCTGTGGTACATAGAATAACGGAAATTGTCGTTTCGAAAATAACAATTGTCTTACATTTCACTTCTCGGTTTGACGAATATAGATTGCAGATGCGTTCAATATTTGCACAAATCGGTGGTGTTTGATTCTGGAAATTATGGTTAAGGACGGTTTGACAATTACCGTCCGGCGAGACGGTGAAAAAAGTAACAATTTCTGTAACACGTGACCGAGGTTAGCGGTCCGTGGAAAAACCTTGGCTTTTCGTTAATCCGGATAGTTTTTTTTTTTTTTTTTCACCCCCCAACCGAGTCGGTGACACGACGCCAGACGAGGGGTTATTCGCTCGATGAACTTTTGGACCCTTGGCGTTGGTTCGGGACGGAGAAGAGCGAACGGAGATGCAGCAATGGCGATGAGGCAGGAAGCGAGCCCTCATTGTGATACAGAGGGACTGAGATTAGCCGGAGGTGGATTAACTTTGGAAGTGGGCAACAACTCCGAGATGTGAAACAAACTCTTTTATTTATTACTCTATCAGAGGGCCGTTTCGCCTTGCCACGCCGATCTGTGTGTCTGTGCGTTTATGTATTTATGTACGGGTACGTGTATTATGTTCACGTATGTATACATATATATATATATATATACATCCCGATACGGTGCCCGCGAAACTTTGCTTTGTAGGGCTTTGCCGGGGCGAACGAACTTTTCAAAACTTTCGAAATCTCCCAGCGGACGGAAGATTTTGCAACTTCATTAACGACCGGGAAAATTTACTTTTCCGTTTTTTTCGGAAACGGGCAAATACACCGAGGGACCTTTTTATGTACACATCGCGGTTGCGTGTACATAGATATATAGATGTATAGTACGCTAGAGATATACAAGCTGATGCGAGAGCCGAAACCAACGAGAAATCAATTTTTTACGTTCTCAGGTATAGGCGCACATTTTCAATGCGATATTTAAGTGGAAATGTAGATTTTTTTTCTTCTCTTCCTATCTCGTAAAAGATCGTACAGCTTCTTTATCTTTCTTCTTCTGGTACGTGGCCGCCGGTCTCTTTCAGGTCACAGCGATCGTTTGCGTGCTGCTGTCAGATCAGAGACGTTAGCCTCGAGTGTTCCTGCAGCCGCAGAAGCAGCAGCCATCTCTCGTCTCTCCTGCAACCGCTATTTGCTCTATTTTATTTTATTTTACTTTACTTTACTTTACTTTACTTTACTTTACTTTACTCTACTTCACTCCACTTTGTATGCACGTACATCTAACGGCCTGAGTCTCCATGCATTTACAGCTCTCTATATGCTTTACGGTGGCGATGACTTTTTGCTGAAGCCGGTTGAAGGCAGGCTCAAGTGGAATTTTGAAAATATTCATTTAAAAATTTTTTTTCCTACATATCTTGAAGGTATATGGTTTTAAGAATATTGCAGAATAGAGAGTATTAAAGGTCGAAGTATAAAATTGTTTGTTTCTTTTCCAATTATTTTATTGTTAATCGACAATCAAAGAAATTGCTCATCATTATTAATAATCCCTTGTCACCATAAAACTTTTTTGTCTGTTGGATTTTTTTCGTCGCAGGATCCGTTTTCGAGGTATATTGTTACAAACAATGTACACTCGAAATCTCTTACCAAACTTTGAACGCGTTTTTCTCGGATCACGTGGTTTTCGAAACCGGTGTTTTCGATATCTCTAGAACTGATCGATAGATCTTCGCCAAATTTTTTGCCCATATAATAATCGTATTTACGCCCTTAAGTATAGAATCGACAAAGTTGTTGCAGGTGTTATATGTCGAGCAAGGCGATGGTAAAGAAGCGCAAGCGCGCTGCATCCATATGCCTTGGATAAAAGTGTAACGGTGAAAAGCTATAGCGTATGTGGACATGAAAATAGACAAAGAAATCGCATCCCTGGTACTCAATCACATTGGAAAGTTCCTCCCCGAGGAAAGCATGCAATCTCATATAATATTCAGTATTAAAGTCAGTCTATACAAGAGCTAACTTTCAGCCTTATTTTCGCTCTTCTCAGCCTCGTACGTATTTCCAGGATGGAAATATCCCTGTAGAAAATTTCTCACTTCCTTTCCAGAGCGCTCTTCTTCCCCGCGCGAACCACCGCGGCAAAAGTGAAAAAAACAACAACAAACGAATACAATAAAATGAAATAAAAGAAAAAACCGAGAAAAAGTTGACGAAAGCAAAACACACGTCTTGTAATCAAATAACGAAATATGAAACCGCGGGGTATTCGATCATTCGTCGGAGAATCGCAGGATGTGTTCTCTCGAGTTTTGTACACGTATCGAGAAGAGAGAGAATTGAGAGAGAGAGAGAGAGAGAGAGAACTCTCTAGTCCGAACAGGTTAGGTTGAAGTTTGGAAAGTTTGCCCGACTGCAGCTGCCCGGCAGCACTTTTTTCTCACCATGATGCAGGCTTTGCAAGCGCTTTCCGGTTTACGGTACGGCATGCAATACCTAGCTTGCTGCATCCCTCCACCCCGTCTGTAGGGATGATTTTGTTTTTCGTCCAACGCCTCGGGGATTCACCACCACAACGTTACACCTGCCCATCGGCGTTATCCCCCCCTTTCGAATTGAATTATTTGTAGGTCTAAAGTTGAGCTTTACTGTACGATACGGGACAAACTTCCTTCGGCGTCCGGCGAAACGGCGGCGGTCAAATACACCAGGATTCGAGTCTCGTCCAGCGGCTCGATCGATATCCTTAAATTCCTGCACTCTGTTTGAAAATTTGTCGATCTTTTGTTTTTTTTTGCTCTCCACTTGTTACTCGTTTTCAATGGATTCATCTCGTTCTTTGATTATCTTCGTTATGTACCGATTGCATTATTTACACGATCGATTTGTCAATTGTTTTTTGATACTGCGCAGAATTAATTATTTTCGCTCTTGTTTATTACAATGCTTTTCGATGTTGTCAATTCTTTTTCTCGGCTATAATTGTCGCAGCAGCTGAATTTCGAGAATTCAGAGTACTCGAGTTGATTGCGTGCTATTTTTTTTTTTCTTTCTTGCTTTGCAAAGCACTCCGCATGCGCCTTACCCATATAGTGCGTTCGTACTGGCATCTTCTTCTTCTTCTTATTCTTCTTCTTCTTCTTCTTCTTCTTCTTCTTCTTATTCGTCTACTCCTTCTGCCTGCATGGTCTGAGCTGAGATGGGCGAGGAAAATTATACGCAGGGTGAATATTTCGCATTAAAAATATGTCCCTCGAGGAATTATCACCCCGAGCGTGGTGCTCTCGGATATATATATATATATAATACGCCTACATGCAGCTTCGCACTGCAAGCCCCTGCATTTGAGTTCGTTGTTGCGTGACGGCTCGCGTCGTTTGAGTAGTGAAATGGTACAAGGGTCATGGCTCGAGGGTGCAACCCTTGCACTCCTCCGCGCACTTTCACCCTGCATACCTTGCTCTCTCAGATACGGTTATCCCAGTTGACGCGTGAGGAGTTTTGCACGTTGTTGATCACTCCCCGGCAGGGTGAAAGCTGCGGTAATATCTGTATATTCATATTTTTCAAGGGCCAACATTCTGCTCTATACAGACCGTCTCATTTTAATAAATCCGGTCAAATGTCTCGAAAACCAAAAGTGTGAGTGAAAAATGGTTCAAAGAAAAGTTGTAAGGATCTAAAGGGGAGAGAAGATGAGAGTCTCAAATTTTCCGTAAGCGGACCCGCCAATTTCAGATGAAAGTCAACTTATTTTTTTTTTTTTTTCGTTCACCTTCAACTATTTAAATAATTAAAATCCAACGACTCCGAAGGATCTCAGTTGTTAGGATTGTGACTTGATGCGTTTTTGAAAAAAAAAACAAACGAATGAAGATATGTTTGAAAATTGCTATTATTTCACACCGCCGATATTTTCATTGCGTGCGTTGCAGAAACGGCTAAAGATAGAGGTAAAATAATATAATTGAATAAAAAATACTCGCATTGTGCAAACTTAGCCGCTTCGAAATTATTCTAAAGGGCATAGCCGCATAAGAGTACTGAAATTGTCACTAGCAACTTTTTAAATGACACCTGATCGTCACCATCGTATCCTCACTAAAAGAGAAAGATTTCATCTTTTCAAACCAATTACTTACCGAGTAATCAAAAAAATTGTGATGCTCAGTTTTTTGTTAGTTTTTTTTTTTGTTCAAATTGGATATTCAGGGCTGGTTCATAAACCACGTAGCTGATTTAAGAGGGAGGATTTGATGAAAGGCTACGCTGAGCTACAGGAGGTGGGGGGATCTTAGTCCGCGATACGCGGTTTTATAATTGATGCATTCTAATTAATTTCTTTCAATGTATACTGGTTTTTATTTCCCACCTTACAGGTACGTATTTGACAGATGGTGAATAAAAATTCTAGATAAACAGAACAGAAGGGTAACATTTTGTCATCGTGAAAGGGAATTTTAAGTGATATAGATGAGCTTTATTTCCTGGCTGCCGATTCCCGCAAGGGGTTGCTTGTACGTAGCGAGTCAAGCGAGCGAGGGGAAGGAAGAGAGAAATCACGATGATGCTCGAGGGCTGAGGTTTGGATATTGAGGTTCCGTTGGTATGTCCGAACAATAACCGGCAGACCCTCTGGATTAAAATGTTTCATTAAGATTTGCCGCAAGGGATTTGTGGCCCACCGGTAGAGGGGTGTACGAGGTACCTCCTATTACATATCTACGGAATGAACAAGAAGAAGAAGAAAACGAGAGAGAGAGAGGTGAGGAGGAAAATATTCGGCGCGCCGGTGTTTGAAAATCAAATACATTATACCTACTTTGTCGCGCGCCCTTCGACATATCGAGCCCGCGTATTGATTTTTATCATTTCCATAGACTTTCCGCAAACTTGCACCACGTCGTGAATTTACCCAGGGGGAGGGGTGAAACAAGCGAATACCGCGAAGGGAAATCATTGATTGATATTTTATCCCGTGCGGGGAAAGAGTCGCCACTGCCTTCCTCGTCCCCATCCTCGGGAAGGGCTCAACCGGGAGAAAGGTCAAGGCTTTTCGACACAGCTGTAACGTCGCCTGGGAAGGAGTCATTTGTACTCCCAGCGTTTCTTGTTTTTTTGGGTTCAACTGATCAAAGGACAAACCCGCGATCAAAACTCTACCGCGCATTCCGAGCGAAGAGCTTAGTGCGTGGTACCCCCTTACGTTTTTTTTTTTCTTTTCTTTCATTCTTCATCAAGCACCCTTTTTTTCACTGGTATATACAATATATGTCTATACAACGGTCGGAAGGTTAAAGAAACGTGAAAATTTATCAATTCTGCCTGTTTCGCTGTGAGAAGTTCTAAGTATACACTTGACGGAGGGATACGTCGACACGTCGCGTGTGTGGATCCTCACAGGGTGGACGTTTTTTCGCACTCTCAGGGAAAAATGAGCCCCACCCCCCCTTTAGGGTTCCACTAAAAACCCATCCGCTGTGGACAAGCACCGGCATCATCAACCCTGCCTCCCCCAACGGCCCGGAGACCCGGCGGACAATCTAAAGCGATTCGTTCAGGGACGAGACGCGGGGTCGCTCTGCGTCCAGACAATCCCTCACTCCGGGGGGTTATTTTTTAGAAGATTTCCCTATCTGCCCGGGTGACCGTTCAGCGCCCGCTGAGCTCCCTTTATATACGTTTTTAGCCCGAACTTACCCTCAATATGTCGGCTGTCGCGAGCAATGGCCCGCTAAATTCGCTGCCATTAGATTATTCCATCTTCCACGAAATATTGCGCGTTACCAGAATCCCCCGACGCCGCGCCTTCTTCTTCTTCTTCTTCTTCTTCTTCTTCTTTCATCGACCCGACGGATTGCATGCAGGACGGAAATAAGGAAGTAAGGAAGGAAGGAAGCAAGCAATCTGCAGCGTCTGGTCAGTTCATCGGCTTTCTCCCTCTGAGATCCGTTTTTAACCTCTTTCTCCGCCGCCACTTAGCTGTGTACGTAAGAGGAGAAACGACGCCTAGCTAGGTATAAGCTAGCTATAGTCTCGGAGAGAGTGCCGGTGATTGATATGGTAAATATTTGCCAGGCTGAAGATGGAGGAGACTAGGGCCGGTTGGTTCTTGAAAGGCACTCTGCAGAGAAGTGATACGCGAAGCGCTAAGCGAATTAATCAGCCGGTTTTCTCCGCGTTGCGTTATAACTACCTTGGAGAAAATAAACTCCTCCCTTCCCCCATCCGTTTCTCACCCTCCCTCCCCCACTCCGCAAACTCAAAGGCTACTAATAGATCGGGGGTGCCGAGGGTGAGGTTCGAGGCTGGATCGATACCAATTACGAATCAAGTACCATTCCAAACTTGGCCGATTTCTCTCTCGACAATTCAATCAGAATCGAAATCTTTGAATTTATTGTTTGGCCAACGAGTCTCCTCGCCCTCTCATTTCACTATTCGCGGAGAATAATGAGTGTAAGAAGCCCGGGTGTAAGGCACTTGACTATACGTACAAATTTTCATTCATTTTAGATTCTTCGCTATACGATTGCACAAGCTGAAATCGGATCACGGCTAATATTTGCCCAATGAATTGAATTATCAGGGTTTGATGCACCCTTTTGCAATAAATCGAGCCGCGCTTTACTTTCCGTGTAAAATCTGCACCATCATCCAGACCCATGGCGGATCTTGACGATCTTGACGATCTTGTCGGATCGGTTGTATGGATGTCGAACTTCGATTCAGACCAAAGTATCGAGGGAAGGGAGGACTCGAGAGGGCAAAGGTCTCTGAATCTACTGTCGGAATGGCGCGGGAGTTGAGAACAGAGCTCGTTTCTTGCGGGCATTTCTTCCGATACTTTGCTGACGGCGTCTCAAAGTAACCGAAAGCCTCGTCTTCACGACTATTGATTCAAGCCCTCGCGTATACAGGAGGAAGGGTGCGGGTTGTGGTTGTTGGGTGGAAAGGGACGACTGAGGATCCGCGGGGAGAGAGAGAGGAAAGGAGAGGCGAAAGGATAAAGAAAGAAGAGCTGATCCGCCAAGGAACCCTGGACGCATTTCGTGTACGAGAGATTCGAGCAGTGAGACGTCATCTTGATCGTATCCTTTGGGTGAGCGTTTGAAGAGAAGGGGTGGAAAAGGGAAAGATGTTTGGTTTGATGTTTGTGAAAATTGATTCAATACGATGTCCGACGTAGAAAGAGGCGATGTCTTTCCCTTCCACGTCGTCTCGTGTCTCGCGAAATTCGCTCTTCACTTCGACCCTTTTCTTCTGGCGTGCGGTAGATTATGTATAATTGTTGGAAGTACGATCGGAGAGAAGATAATCCTTTCAACACTACCAATTTAGATACCGATCACTATTTTGTCTCCCACTTATCTCGGATAATTATCCTTGAAATTATTTGTTCACCTACTAACTCCATCCGAGCGCCTAGTTTCCCGTTTTTTGTGTGTGCGCGTGTGCTTTCTTTGAATACTCATCGGTGAACTTGATGAAATGAAAGTAAGGCAGAGACGTTCCTTGGTTAGGTACACAGGTGTAATGATCAGTCGCTGACCATCGGTCGTATAGCTTGGATCGGTAGCGTGAGGCCATGCATTAACGTTATTGGTAGATACTACCCAGTGTCATGCAACTATCGCTCGTTGCCTATTCGTCCTCAAGGTACCTTCCAGCCGTGAATCTATCCTTCTCGCTCGGTCTTCGTATTCCGAACGTCGATAAAGGCAGCGGACTAGCAGAGCAGTTTTCGTTGAAACGTGCATGTGTCACTGCGTATATCGGTCACGATTGGAAGTTTAAAATAGAAAAATTATGTAACCTACCAAATGTTAAAGAGGATCATTATGATAAAAATGATCAGGTCTCCGATGATTCTTCGAATGGCAAACCAGATACCGAACAACTTTTTACGAGCACGAGCTCGTTACGTAATCCAGGCGAATGTGGAACTCACGTTACAACCAAAGTTGAAATAGGTGACAATATGAAGATACATTATGAGCTGTATACGCGAAATGCAGATTCGAGCACTGCAAAATGAGTTACAACTGTATGTGGGGCTACTTTGTTAGTCAGGGTGGAATAGCTTCGGTAGATCTGACAATGTATAATATAATACGAAGCTGGTTAGGTTGCGTCAGAGGCATTGCTCCGGATGTGGGTGTATAAAGTACAACGGTCAAGGGACGAGTATATACCGCGGGTAGTAAAATAATGGGTGGTTGGAAGGGAGATGAAATGCAACGCGCGGTTATAAAACCCTCCCAGGAGTTACATCACGCGGAGTGGTGAACGCGTGTGTCGGTCTACACGTGCATAAACGACGTTCGCGTCTCGTTACATAATAAATAAGAGAGACATTGGGTGAAACGTAGAGAACGATCATAGTCCATCGCATAACTGCGCCCACTTCCAATGGCATATCCACCCTAACACGTTATGACGCAAGATTTGGCGGACCGTGAAGAGACGAAGAAAGTTGTTTGTGGCTCTCCATTTCAGACGACGAGTAACAGTGTTGGTGATTTCCACCCTTCGATTTTCATTCCGATAATAATAATCATAGTAATACGAGGAGAGACTTGCGGGTTACAGTTTGTTTCCTATATATACGTATACCGATAGGTGTAAGGGTTGCGTTACTGGTAGAGCCGGCTGTTAGGGGGGGGGGTTATTTGCGGTTGATTACCAGGTGGGATTTGCCTGTGTTGTGGTTAATACAAGCCTTAGATGGTGATGCAATTACTCTAGCAGTTCGGAGGGAGAGAGGAGGTGAGTTGCGCGTCGTTAGCTTCGGCGTTATACGAGAAAGGTCGCGAGAGGTGCTCGACGTCGACGAGGCGTTGCTCCTTCGCGAGGGTGGTGGTGGTGGTGGTGGTGGTGGTGGTGGTGGTGGGGGGCAAAGAAAAGGATAATGAAAGAGGAAGAAGCAAAGAGAGCTAAGAGAAATAAAAATAATTCAAAGAAAAAAAAAAAAAAAAGAAATGAAAAAGCTGAATCACGGGGTGAAATAAACGTATAACGAGGATCGTGAGCTTTCGAATCAGTGAATCGAAATCATCGTCATCAGGGCGTGCACTTGTTGTACGCAACTTTGCTTATACGGCGGATTTAGCTTTTATTCTGATTTGAGAGTGAAGTCGAGCGGAGCTTTCTCTGTGCTTTGCCCGATCGCTTCTAATTAAATAAGAGATTCTTCTCTCACGCCTCACGTGCAGTTACGTACGATGATACACCATGATTCGTAAAAATCTCGAGTCGAATCAGCTTATCCTGCTTCGATCAGTCAAACCGGCTGACTCGCGATATTTTTTCATGTCTGAAATTTGTCGGAGGGGCGGAGGAGGAAAATTTAAGGCTGCTTGATGGATCATCATCGCTAGGGTAGTAAAGCCGGAAGAGCGATGCTCCCGGGGTTCCGGGCTGCCTGGATTCTTATTAAAATGTATCTCGGATTTGACGCATCGCTGCGATCCCCGGAAAACTTTGTCGCTGTATTTACCTTGAACGTCTAAGACGTTTCGACCGTCGCGTCGACGAAAAATATCACTTATTCCATGAGCCACGGAGTATACTCGCGACGACCGACGATGCACCTGCGGATGGAGGTGGTGGGAAATTTTTTTAAATTCAAACCCGGCGCTCAGGTAGGTAGGTACCTACTGCTGGAGGCACTCGAGTGATTCAACATTACTTCGTAATTATAACCAGACGGGAAACTACCCTGGCCAAGTGGACTTCGGAGCATAATATAACCGGGGTGGCGCAGAGGGCACTGTAGGTAAATGTTCGCCCCTCCTGCGGCTCTTTTCCACTGCCATTCTCTTCCTCTCTCTCTCTCTCTCTCTCCCCCTCGCTCGCTCTTTGCACTTGGCGAGCCCGACTTCACTCCCTTTACTCCGTTCTAGCATCCTTCAATGTTTCCGTTTGCGTGGTGCTTGAATTTTTCACGCTAAAAAACGGCGGACTCCTCCTCGACAACGACGACGACGATGACGAGCTGCAGGCACTCCAGGATCTCGCTCTTATAATTGCTCGCGAAAAACTTGCCCCGCAGACGCTAGACGCGCGGGTGTCGGGAATTTTGAAAAGTCGAGAAAAATATCCTTTCTTTCACGGAGTTATACTTGACGAGCTGGATTAACTCTAGCTTAGATACGTAGTCCCGATGTGCGCTCATCTTATTTCCTAAATCCCACGTATTTACAACCAACCGACGGTGAATAAGATGGTCCAACTTGTGCCGTCATCCCGTTACCAACTTAACTCTCGCCACCGGGCTCTCGACTCTCCGCGTCGAGGTCTAGCCACCTACAAGTTGAGCTCACTTCAAGAGGATACAAACCCCTGCTCCTGCTGCAGGATATAACACCCGTAGTCGTCGAGTTCCAAGTACATTAAGGAGCATCCAAAGCGAAGTATCACGCTTCCGTACCCCTCGAATCTGGTAATCGTTTGAAGAAATCAGGTGGTGACGATGCGTATTAATTCGAAAGCTCATCGCTCCGCCGTCCTATTAGCCCGTAGTCCCCCCTCAATCGATCGGTGTCTCAACATATCGATACTCTAGTTGCTGCTCACAATCGGCATGAATTATTCTCACGACGATTGTTTCGAGTTCAGATTCTCGTTCAATGTTAATCCTCCGAGTTCGCGAGCTTTTTTATACTCGACCTTGGACTAGCGGAGCTTCCGACGATCCAGGCAGCATCGGCCTTCGAAATCACGCTCTTTTACCCCATTTACCCACCTCCGCGTGTCGATAATGACAGTTTCCTACCTTGCGGCAGCTGCGCCGTTGTACGACGACCCGATCCTCTCTCCGTTCCCTTCTCTCGCCTCTCTCCTCTTTCCTCTCTCCGCTTCGTTTTAACGAGTACGGAGTTTGCAGCACCCTCGCTTCTCGCGATTAGCCCATTCCGCCGTACGTTCGCTACGAAGCAGGCTGAGCCTATTTCAGCGCTAATCCAGAGCCGGGCGGCCAAACCGGAAATATCCTACACCCCGTTATGGCTATCTAGCTTTCGAATTGATGGCTGGCAGTAAACTAATGGTGAGTTAGGACCTGGGCGTGGTGGCAGGTGATCCTATCGCGGAGACGCACCGCCAACGGGCTTCGCTGCCGGCACCAATGGAAGTAGCTCCATTTCTGCACGCCGAAGTCGATAATTGTCAATTCCTCTTCGGCTATCTGCGGGCTGATCGTTAAGCCGCGAGGCACTTCTCGGTCGCATCGGATTATCTCGCCGTTCGCCAAAAGGTGCCTCTATCCGCAAAGGCGAAAAACAAACTAATTCCGTCTTCGCGTAATAGTTACGTACCCGTTTAAACTTGATTTTGACTCGGTTGCGTTTTGTCTTGAGAACGGAAAGTGGGCGAGTAGGTGACCCACCCCCTGCGAAGGGTTTACGGATTCGTCGAGTCAGGTCAGGTCTGGCTGAGGCTGAGGTTGAGGCCTCTTATGACGCCGAAGATATATTCTTATTCTTTCAGAAAAATGGTCATTGTGCGGTTGGTTATGAGAATTCAATACATACGGGCACGCTTGGGTTACGTTGGTGTCTGTGTGTGCTCGCGTGTTTCTTATACGGTATAATAAATTTATTATAACGCTACGTAAGGCGGAGTAATTTTTCTCCAATTGTGATAATAATTTTGCCCACGGCTTCGCTGTGCCCCCTTTGCCGTGCAGCCGCATGGTAACAATAGAATAAAAGCACTTTGGTGGAGGTTTTTTCCCTCATTTTCTATTTCCATTTCCCTCTATGTTATTAGAGCAAAGATAGAGAGAGCCGTATAGAGGAGAAGGAAGAAGAAGAAGAAGACGAAGTAAGTCGTGAATAAAGATACGAGAAGCGAGAGACGGCGGTTCACCCGGGAGTGAAAATAAAATGCGGCAAGGGTAAAACTAGAGTGAAAGAAAGTGGCGAGAGAGCGAGAGAGAGAGAGAGAGAGAGAGAGAGAGAGAGAGAGAGAGAGAGAGAGAGAGAGAGAGAGAGAGAGAGAGAGAGAGAGAGTGTAGGTGGTTCAACGAAGAAAAACGTTGAATTAGCAAGATAGAATTCAAGCGGTTCACTTGGAGTCTTGTATGATTCCAACTCGATCCAACGTCGCGTAGCGCAAGTCTGTGCTTATACGCGCAAGCTCCACTGCTCAACCGCGTTCTGAAACAATAAGTTAATTATATTTCTTCTATTGTTCGTTCAGCGATTGTGTAATTTTTCTTCGCAAGATCTTCACTCGTTAAACATCTTTTCATCTCTTTGTCGACATAAAATTCCCCCTTTCCTTATTCCTTTTCTCCTTTTTTCCCCTTTTCGCTCTCGCTCCGGACAACATGAGAGAATATTGGCCAGACTCTGTTTTTCCTTTCATCTTTCGTAAGAATCATTGCACCACTGCTCGCGTTTATATTGGCAATACGAAAAAGACAATTATTACTAACAAAAATATCTTTGTAAATATACGCACGTCTGCTCCGATTACCGATTTGCAATCGCTGATGAAAATAGGTCCGCATCGTTATTTACAGGATGGTTGAAAACAATCGGGGACGGGGACACTTTCCTTTACTATCAAACAAAAAACATCCCATGCACCAACCACCATGCCTTCCTCCTGTAAGAGTAGCGGCAGGAAATTCATTGGGTTCACTGTCTGCCCCAGCTTCATTCCAATTGGTAATCCCATCGTTTATCCGGAATCGAGAGAGGTACGGAATTCAGCAATACCCAAAATTACGTATGCATAACCACGTAAAAGTCAAACGCGGAAAACTTCCAACAGGCAAGCAATCCATACGCATGGTGGGTTCGTATTTTTCTTTCGCAAAGAGGCACGCGAAAGAGTTTGAAAAGCTTTTAGTTTAAACGGTTATAACCGGGAACGAGCGAAAGCTCGGGCTGCACACGCTGCAGCAGCTTCAAAAATTCAAACTCACGCGGCACTCCATGATGGATACTGGTCGTAAAAATTTTATATTGGTCATGTGTAGCGCGCTGCTCGGTTATATCTTGAGAGCCGTTTCGAGCTCGCTTTTCCGTTCACCTGTTCCACACTCCACGTCGTTGCTCCTTCTCCCTGTCCCGCATCTTCCTCAAATACTATATTTCACATCGCTTAAGACAGTCATTTGTACACTATTCATGCATAATTTAAGGCAGTACGTTATCGCCCGACCAACTTCACATCCCTATAAATAAGAATGGATTATAATACGGACGTATGCATATGTATGTAACGTAAATCGTGTGTAGGCTGAAGTGACTAATGGCTGGAAATACCCTGCCAAATGAACGTGATTTAATTGAAACTCACGTAGTACAAATAATATCCTCTCAATCGAATTCACTCGCGTTATAATATCAATAGGCCGATACACACGAGTGACTGCTGCCACGGACCGATAATTATCGCCCTGTGTTGTACGGAAAATTTGTATTCGTTAAAATCAGTACCGCGTTCGTTGTTTCTATTCGAAGCAGAAAATTTTCTCGAGCTTTGATGGATGTTGGAAAAAAAAGCATTGAAGAAAATTTTTAAACAAAACATCGGTCGCGGTTTCTCTTTTCGGTACCTTTTGTACGATCGATTTTTATCTTGAAACGTTGCTTATCGAGCACTGGAGAGCGGTAAAAATGAGAGGGTGATACGAATAACGGGATTTGTTATGTTTTTCGTTACGTTTCGCGGCGGGCTTCCGTATCGGCAACGAATGGCAAATTGTTCTACAAGGAGCTAGGGCAGGAACCGAGCGGAGGCGAGCAAAGTGGAAAATATAGGAAACACGTATTACAGGTATAAGTTGGGCGAGGGTTGGTTTCCCAGGGATCGACTTGCGGCAGGGTCGTACATTGTCTGTATGATCAGGTAATGCTGAATATATAGATGAGGCGGGGTGACTGCATGGTAATAAATATCGGTAATCGATACCCCTGCACACCTCGTCGACCCGAGGCGGTCGCAAGCAGAGCAACGTGGGACTTTTCTTCGAGCTTTCAAACGAAAATTGCCGCTGGTTAAAGTTATTTTTTAGTTTTCACTGTTCAAACGGAGCTTATGCCTATACATATATATATATATATATACATATATTTGATTGGCCGGTTTTTTTTTTTAACACAATGAAACCAAAAACAGCTTCGCAACTTGTAGAGTTTTCGAAACATTTCGGTTAGAGTGTTTGAAAAATTCAAACCGGATGAGTCATGTTTTAGAATTTTGCTACCGAGTTCCGGTTTCACGAGGCTTCGTTTGAGGCTAAAAACTAACTTTTCCAAGGATACGTGAGAAGGCAAAGGGAAAGTAAAAAGAAAATGACAAAAAACGGCCTAATATATGTATACCTGCGTTTGCAAACCATTGAGCCACCGAATGCAGATTAATTTTATGGGGTGAAGCCTGCTTTCGAAGGGCTATCAATATGCGGATTATCGTATAATTGATTCAACAATTTCTTTCGCCGAACGGATCTTTTCACCAATCCATTTTCCCTCGCTTCGCTTCGGGAGAATACCTGCAGAGATGTCTGAATTAAGGAATGATTTCGTACGAGATCGGGATTTTCTTTCCGATAGACACGTTGTACAAGAAAGAAAATAATAAACTATCTCTGTGGCTAAGAAAGAAAAACAAAAGAATAAAGAAAAAGAGATGTAATTTTTCTGGCAATCGTATAAAAGTTTCATACACGAGTGTATAACAACACAGTTATTATATATATGTACGATGTTTTTCTTTTCCAGCGAAGATTGGATTCGAAACGTTTCAAAATTTCGAAGATATTCAAAGCACTGTTTTATTTATACGGATAATCTGCCGGGATATTTTTCTTCAATGGTATAATATGTATTATAATTGGTACATCAGCAGTTACAAGTAATTTCGTGGGAATTGTAATTGGAAAAGTTTTTTATCGAGTTTTATCTGCATATATATATATATATATATTTGCAATTTCCATAAATCCAGAAAAACAGGTTTTTATAAGAATGTCGGTTTGTTGATCTATCCGACAAACTCCCGCGATGATATCGGAAACGGCTTGATGAATAAATTTGAAACTTACAGGATCTTACAACAAAATGACGGGCATGAAAAATTGCCGTATACCGTGTAATTTGAACTTCCGGTTCTACTGGAAACAAATCGATTTTCAACGTCTTACCGACAACCATGTACTCTTTACTTCTTATCACATTTTTATATACAAACGATCATGCTTTTTCATTTAAATTTGTAAATTTTTTCTTCAAGCAATATTTGCTTTCTAATCTCCATTTCAAAAATTTTTAACCCGGCTACCAGGTACTATCAATATCAAATTTTTTTCGAACAAAGCGACAGAGCCTTTTCACGACGATGAAAAGTATCGCGAGAAAACTGTGTTTTCCGGTTCGTTTTTTTTTTTTGCCATTTCTATCGTTTCGCTGCAAAGGGAAACTGTTATATAAGTCCAGGGAAAAAACGGACGGTACCCGTAGATTTTCAGAACAAATTATGGGGCTTTACACATAACCGGTACTGGGAATACTGCATTTTGCTTACAACTGTGTGTATATATGTAATATACACAATATATATATATATATATATATTTGCTACCGGCCATTGTCTCGAACCGTTGAACGCGCTTTGAATATTGGCAAACGTGGCGTAAAACTTTGTACATGCACCTCCGCTACACGTTACTTACCGCCAATTAGACCATTTTTGTGCGACCCCAGTGCAGAGAGGGTGCATAAATTATTTGTCCATCCTATCGGGGCTGATACCGCCGACGAATTTGCTCAGCCATCCCTTTTAAAACCCGCCACACTCCGCCCTCCGAATTCAGGGAAGTTTATGTATAAACAGATAGAGAACAGTCAACGGCGTTGTTAATGAGCCGGAATGTTGGGTCGTTTCAGCCGATTCGGTGCTGCATAAAATACCGTATTATCTGCTGTATGGAAATCGCTTGCCAATTCCGCCAATGCAGTTCCAGTTTTCATACGGTTGACGGACGGATTATCAATACGAGCTTAAATTATTTCATAACTATTATTGTTATACCTGCAACCTCGTTATTGTATTCTTTTATCTTTTTCTCTCTCTCCCACTTTCTCTCTCTCTCTCTCTCTCTACATTTTTGCGTATAACCGCAAATTCCGTTGATGAATAATCAGCATGCATTCGGAACCGTGTAGTATAATCGATATATACATGTATATTAAAACACAGTAATCAGAGTACATATTGTTTGTTATGCATCGCGTTTATGTGTATTAAATTTCAACGTGTACCTACCGTCAAAATTTAATGACGGTTTGGTTAAATTTACATTCTTCCCGATGCGAAAATTCACAGTGCAATATGAAGAGACCAAAAAAAAAAAAAAAAAAAAAGAAATATTGTTAATAAAAAAAATTCCGATGTACCTACGTCTATTACTTGCAGCCCATGTGCCGGTATAATGTGACTGCATGTTTCCAATTAGTGAGGATTCGTTTGATCGATTATACCGGTGGGTTTTTATCCCGACAGATTTCCCCCTTGAAATCCGGATCATCCGTGTCTAACGGCTAACCGAAGCTCTCAATTTTTTACATCGAGATGATGAATCTAATCCCTAAATCGTTTTTACCGCAACGCGGTTCAGGGTTGTGTGTTAAAGTGTAAAGTTTTCATCCACGGTTGAATCGGCGTAATTTCGGGGAATATTCAGTGGCTCCTAATACAAACGCTTGTACACGCGCAGTAGACCTACACCTCACTATCTGTAGGACTATTATGTGGGTATGCTTCCCTAATGGACACAGAGACGAGAAGCTGTCGCCGCGCCTAGTTTTCGGTTAATTGCGCTGGATTTATGACAAGTTACACACAACGGGAGAAAATTTTAGTTAAACGTCATCCGGTGTTGACGTAACCTTAGATTTTGGCGCTTTGCTGACGTACGAATTTGCCTAGCCGACGACGCGTTTGTTCAACTTTCCTAAAAACACTGTTTGCCCTTTCAATTTCATTCCGGGTTGAATAACCAAGCGATTACGATAGTCGCCCAAAGCGAGACAATTTTAGTTTTCCAGCGTTTTGTCAACTCGGTATATCGGGGATAACTTTTTTATTTTTATTTTATTTTTTTCGATTTTGCTCGTTTTTCTCTCAATTTCATCGTTTCTGCCCACTCGTGGTTCCCTTCCTGTATCCCGACAACGAAACGCTTCTCGTTGGTAATCGAGGAGCGGCGAAACGGGGCGTAAAACGAAACGCGTGTTGGGCGAATTCGTGAAAATTTGAAGACCGGGATAGACCGGGATGACGGCGATTCGATCCCTTATGGCGGTCTGAATTAAACACCGGTACTAATTGTACAAGCTACCTCAAGGAATTCGCGAAAATGGCCGTCGAATCTCGTCCCGTCTTCACTTGAACTGTTCTAATTCAACGACGAAGAGCGCCGCGGGTAATAATTTTTTATAAATGCTTTGTCACAAAGAATGTGAGAAAATTTCGTTGCAATTCTTTCTTTCTCACATTACGTCGGTTCGATGAAATTTTGTCGCAACTTTCAGAATCGCACGTTCAGCGACGTGTAAATGTGAGAGTGGATAAAGAGAGAGGGAGAGAGAGAGAGAGAGAGAGAGGGGAAGAGCGAAAAGTTGCAGCAGAACGATATATTCACTTAACAAATGTTCCAAACTGTAGGAAATTTAGATTAAATTTATTTGCCCAAAAGAGGACTGCGGGTGGCTAACGGCGTGATGTTTATGTGCGAAAATAAAAACAACGACAATAAAAACAACGAAAACAGCGACGCTGTGCCAGAGACAGGGGAACGAAAAAATAACGATAATGACAAGAGGAACGCGTGGAAAACGCGCCATCGTGTGCGAAGAGAGAAAAGAGAGAGAAAGAGCGAAGGCAGAGGGGGGTGGGGGGAGGGTGAACGAAACGCACGGTCCAAAGCGAAAAGGGCGGTGTGAATTTGGAGTGGGAATTTGACACCTTTGTTTTTTTTTTTTTTTTTTTTTTTTTTTCTACTTTAATTTAATCTATTTTTTCGTTGCGTGAGTGAGATTTTTTTTTTGTTTTTTTCCTCAACACTGACAGAAATGTGTCAAACGTTGCTCTTCACGTCTCTTCTGAATCCGGTTGTTCGGGTCAGCACGAAACGTGGCGAAACTGACGGTAACGTACGGTGTGTATATTATATGTATATTGTACGTACGCATAGGGTGAGTTTTATTTCCATGGGACAAAATGAGTTATTAACGCCATAGCTCCGACGGTTCAGAGAGGAAAGGTGGGGGGAAAAAGGGGTGGCGGGGAGGGGGGAGGGTCACACATTTTTCCGACGTCAACAGCCAATAATTCTTCAACCTCAACGCGTAACGAGCAGTTTATTATGTAACCACTCGAGTGTTTCGCTCTGTCCTCTTTGAAAGTTTCCTGCTGCTGTTAGAAATCGGTCGGAGGAGTTCCGCGGATCCTGTATCGGTTCACTCGACGTGTCCTCGATAATATCGAGCTACGTGGGAAATATCACCACGACGACGCGATACGTCGAAGTGAAATTTTTATATTTTCTAGAGCCTCGGGAGTGTCGGTGAAGTTTATTTATATCGCGAAAGAGAGAGAGACAGAGAGAGAGAGATGGATAGTCGTTACAGTTTGAGCCGAGATTTTTGACGCCATGGTGAAAATGCACGGGGTCGAGGTGGAGGAGAGAGTTTTATGACTTGGGAATAAGCGGATGAGAAAGAACCCGATGCCTGGAAAACGATACTGTCAGTGCCTCTAATACATCCATTTGTCCTGATTATTCTCTCGGCACATAACTCTGCCACCCTTACGCCTTCGTCTCACTCGTTCTCGTCTCGGATGTCACTAAATTTTCCCTCCGACACAGATTTTCTTTACCTCAGTTCTCTCGCTCTCTCTCCTCCCACTCTCGTAGTTTTATATATGTATATATATATATATATACATACATACGCACGCTTTCGAGTACATAAATATTACCTTCTTCTTCTTGATATCTGTCCCTCTATGTCACGGTGGCACAAAGAACAGCCACGGGGGCGGTTTTCTCCCCCTCCCCCTTGACGCGTGTGAAGTTACAACACCGTTACAAATGGCCAATCTCGTGACTCCGTGTCGCTATCTCAAATCAGGGACCAGGTGAATTTTTTATTACACCAATTTTCTTTTCCTTTTCTTGAATCATCGGCTTACGTAACCTATCGATGCGGTATAAGCAGGCGTGTAGTGTAAAGCTGCGTTCGCATCGATGCCTGCGCCTGCAGTTAAAACCACTCGATCGTTCAGGTTGAAGCCCGAGAAAAGCCAATCATTGAATGGAGTGCAGAAACAGTTTAAGGAGGAAGTCAAGCTCGATACTCAAAGGGTCGACTTTCTCGTTCGGACGATCCGCAATTCCACGGGCTTTTACAGTTCGAATTCTTTCAAGCTCTCGCGCTCAGTGCTGCGGAATCGAGTGCTCTTTTTTGTTTTTTTTTTTTACCATCAGGCCATGCCGGTTTATATCACGATTTAAATATTTACCGTAGATAAATAATCGACGGAGGAGATTATAAGGAAACGATTTCAACATGCGAGTTATACCTTCGATGTTAATTCAAATAAATCGAACTATGTGCTGTTTTTCATGCAATTAATGGTTAAAATTTCTAAAGAGGAAAAGAACTTTATGTTGTTCTGAATTTGATGCGAATTTATTCTTTTTTGTGTTTTTTTTTTTTTTTTTCAACTCTTGAAAAAAATTTGTTCGTAAATCCGACGCGGGTATTGAGATTTTCGTTGCGCGCCGTTTTATAAAATCCATCGCGTAGTGACAACCTCCTGTATATACCTAAGATCTCTCATAAATATATTAACTTGTAAAAGTTTCCTTGTCACTGTAGGTTATTTATGGTTCGAATATTAGCCTCCCTCTGGGAGAAGAGAGAAAGCAGGTTACGTGTATATGTAAATATTAAATGTATATATATATATATGTATATATGTATGTACAGTCTTTCATGACGTACCCACACAAAGAAGAGAGTTGGAAAATTATCCGAAGCTTATTAGAGGCGTGTCTTCTTTCTTGTGATTAATTAGCCCGGGCTTATCTTATCTTTCACTCGCCTATACCGTGTAATATGCACAGTGACCTGTATAGGTGTGTACATCGTGGAAGCTTTTTCGTCGGTATTAAAGTCTCGGAGCTTGGTTCGTTGAATGGAGGTACGGGGTCAGGGAAAACGACCCTCGTCCCATCCGAACCCTCCCGTCTCCCCGGGGAAACCTGCGCGTGGCCGAAACTTTTAGCAAGGCTTTGGCCTAAGCTGTCTTCGAATAAATTTTTGTCCGAGTCGGTTTAAGGGCCGAGTATTATAGGTAGGTAGACCTCTACCACGGCTGAGAGTAGCCGAAGATATTTTATATCTCGGAAATATTTTAGGGGGATGAATTTTGAAACGAGTCAAACGAGCGCCGGTTCTAATGCGAAAATTTCTGAAACTCGCATCGGGTGTGTATCACATCCGACTCGGCTCACGGTCAAACGAGCCTCGTTTTCAACGCTGCCTCTTCGCCACCCCCTGTTTCAACCCCCCTTCACCCCCTCGACGTCTTCTCGTTTTCACTCTGCCTCGTCAGCGCCTCAACCTTCCCACCGTTCTAATCCCATCAAGTAATGAGCAAAAATGAACCCTCGACTTCTTCGGCCAGTCAGCTGCGGGAGGGTTGAAAAATGCGCGATACGGAAGATCCAATTTTGGAAAGTGAAATTTTCCAACTCGCGTGCTAGTATATATTAATCAAGGCAGCAATTTTCGTCCCTTTTTTTTTTATGTATTTGAAGACTGAGAACGGTCTCGTCGTCCTTTTCGTCCTTGTCGTCGTTGTCATCGCGACACGCGGGGAAAAAAACGAATTCAGAGTTACGAGTTTCGCGTGCAATTATATAATAATCTTGTCTTGTTTCGTCCGACTCGCTCGTTTGCTAATTGTTCTCTCGCAGCTTTTCTCTTCTCCTTTTTCTGCTTCTTCTCTTGACGTTTTTTTCTTTTTCCTTTTCTTTTTATATCCTCTCATGTATAAACACTACGGGACTGCAGGGCGACGAGGGGCTGAGAATACTCGATGAAGGTTTTCTTTTTTACCCGCTTTTATCCTATGAAATATACCGACCGTGCCGGAAAAATTTATCCCTCTCTGAGACGGTGTCCCCAATTTCTCGAAATTTATACATATATATATCTGTGTATACCCAGGTAGGTTGTGTATCATCTTTTCGATAAGCCGCGGTCGTTCACCCCTTCGATCGACTGTCTCCTACGGGTGGAACGTTCAATTTTGACCAGATGCAGCTGATATTGGATTGTTTCACCCTCGAGCAAATGTTTACCAATAGAATAAATAAAACTTCCCTTACCCTTTTTTACACTTTTACACTTTTCTTTTCGTTTCTTTTCTTGTTTTTTTTTTTTCTTTGTCAATTTATCTTCTCTCATTTTATTTCATTTCTATATTCTTTTTCATATACCGACGTACGTCGATCTCTGCCTGCGTGTCGTTTGTCCACGGTTCGTCTC